>NW_025952500.1:0-19042 GCF_023119035.1 Salvia hispanica | reverse complement strand
GATTCGAGATCACTCAAGTTTCCAAGAGATGAAGGTATATGTCCTGTGAGGCTATTGTGTGATAGGTTCAAGTATTTGAGAATATTAAGATTTCCTATGGAAGGTGGAATACTCCCAGAGAATCTATTGGAGGACAGATCAATTGTTGTTAAGGTTTCCAATAGTCTCGTAATCAAATGATACCGACCTTTCACGTTGAGCATCATCTCCACGTACCTTAGAAACTCATTGTATTCAATTTCTACCGGCTCAATCATTGCTTTGAAATTGTTGAAATATCTTTGACGTAGAGTGTTAGAAATTTGGGCTTCCACATGACTAATTTAATGTGTATGGCTATCTTTCAGTTGTCCAATTAAAGTGATTCAATAAAGATTAAGTTTGGGCTTTAAGTATATTTATTTGTTATGGAAATAAGTGTAGATACCATTTTGTGATTTTCTATTTGATGAGGGACCGAATAGAAAATAAAGGGGTTTATATTTTATATAAATATAAACTAGGGTAATGGTCCCCAGACGTCAGAAGAACATTCGATATCTTTGTATTCTCTCGGCAGACTATTGCAAAGAATGTCTCTGATCGTTTGGAAGATCCATAGCCGCTGCAAAGCAATTCCGCCGTTCAATTCGTTATGAATCAAGGTACGCTTCCGCTCTACAGTTTATGTTCCTTCTCCGTCATTCTCGGTTAATCATCATAGAGAGCTTTATGTAATTGTTCATTCAATTATTCTAACAAGTGGTATCAGAGCCACTCTATTGATGATTCTCCGAGAATTGGGAAAAGGAAAATGAGGGTTTTAGTTTTATGAATAAAATATGCAAAGTGTTGGCGGCGTGTATAATATGCCTAATCAGGTTGATGTTTAATTTCTTATCCATGCACGCCGATTTATTTTAATAAATTGAGATCCATGTGAAATCTATTGGATTATATTAGAAACAGTTGAGAAGAAATTCAGGATTGTTTGCGAGTGTAGTTGCCGAGAATTGAGTATTCAAATAAGCTGTTGCATTATAATCTTGGTGAACTTATTGTGATTATATGCTCCTGACAATTTCCTTATGTTAATGAATTCTTTAATATGGTAAATAGTCATGCACCTGTATTGCGTATGTATTTATATTCTTCCGCAATTATCTTTATGAATCCTTGTTAACGCAGTTCATACCGAGATTTTCTTTTGGGTTATGGTTTTGATGATTGGTAGCCTATCGTGTGGTAGAGCTTATTTTTTATGATTGCGCAAACATATATGAAATTATTTATGATGTTTGGTTTGCAAAAATTGAGGCCTACCGTCTTGAGTATGGAATTTTGATTCTGCACGCATATATGGGCAAATCAAGTTTTGTGTGGTTTTATAATTGAGAACTGCCGCTCATGAATTCTGAATTTATGTTTACATGTTTGGTTAATTTAGTTTCTTGTTCATTATATTATGGTGAATTCAGTTATAGCGTGTGCGATGCTTTGTTTTGGGGAATCCATAAAGTTTAGGATTTGTATTTTGTGGATTTGTTTAGTTGTTTTGATGTCTCTTGTTTATCGTTGGTTACGATCTTGGGAACATCAAAATTTGGATTTTGTCGATTTTAATGAAAATCGGATTTGGAAAAATTATATGGAATCTCATTAGGAGTCAGCAATTTGCGATTTGCTGGGGAGTTATTAGACTAGCCTGCGTTCGCGAGGTACGCGAACCCAGTGGCTCGTTGGCTAGCCACTGTATTCCGGAAAGTTAACAATGACTTGCTTACAAGCGTTTATATTCAGTTTTAAAATTTTAAATTCAATAATTTTGGTGCATCTCATGTTCCTTTATTGATGTGTGTATTTTAATGCGAATATTAGTCGGCCCAAAGGAAGATTAATATTTGGCACGAGATACACAACGACCCGCCCATCTAGGGTATAATAAATGCGGCGATCGTTAACTAGGCGGACTTAAATGCATCAAAGATCATAGGCTAGGGTTCCATTTAAAAAGGGATTTAACCAAAGCATTTAATGAACAATTAAGTAGGAGAGAAATAATGCCTTAGCAAAGGAATCCAACCAAAAAGGCTATCGCAATAAATGCTTATCAGAGTTTCCAAAATAATTCCAACTGTTCCATAACCAAAATATTCCCACGAAATAAAAGAGTTTAAACCCAACCAATATATCACAAGTTTTCATAATATAGCGGAAGCGACCAAGAAAGAAGTGAGGCTATGTATGGAGACACAACGACACTTATAGTTCCAACAGATCATGATATTGTTTCCTACTCAACACCGCCGCCCGCTCGCCACCGCTCAACCTGCACATAGGGAAAACACATGCAAGGCTGAGTACTTATAATCATACTCAGTGGACTCATTGCCGAAAACAGTTTTATCACAAATATAGTTATCATGCCATTTTCAAGTGTCCATCGGGGTTTTAACTTTAGAAAGACCCGAGGCACCAAAATATATTCTTTATCAAATATCACGGTCGCGCAACCATTTTTCACATCGACGTTTACCATATCCTCATTCTACATGATAAGGAATGCGGCCGCAATCCAGGTCACTAGACCGGCCAACCCGTACGCCAGCACTCGGTCTAACATTGGTGTACACTAACCCAAGTAGAGTTTGCGGCTCTACAAGGATCCGAATTCGATTAAATCAATAGTGGCATAGCCACGAGGGATAGGCACGACAAAACAAATCAAGGCATGATAACACATATCTCATTCTCATCAATATCAGTTTAGGACAATGTCCTTATTTTAAAAGAAAGCCCACCTCGTCGGCTTAGCTCGAGAGTATTCTCTTCTCCTCGTTTATCACGCTGAAGAGCGCGAAGTATCACCTTTAAATTAGGCGTATCACAAATCAGTTTCAATCATTGATCTCAAATCATGCATGTCTCCCATATTTCCCTTTTTCCCATCGATTATTTTCAAAATCATCAATCAAAATCAAAGTATGATTATCATATCATTTTTATTCAAATAACAACTCCAAATTCACCATTAAATCGTGTCACGCATGAGTGTTCCACACACACAACACACGCACACGCACACCACACATGTGCACGCACGCCGAGGCGTGCGCGCACACACACACACACGGCCACATACACACACACATCCATACATCCCAAATTCATCAATTTTAATTCCCCTTCACTCAATCTAAATGCATGTGGACTCAAGAACACCGATTGATCGGTAGAAGAAGAGAAGATCAAAATTAAAGTACCTTTTCCAAAAGAACAATCGGTAGAAACAAATTATAGCCTTGATTCTTCAATAAACTCTTGGATTTCAACTTGAATTCTTCTCAATTGATGAAGAAATCTTGGAGAAAAGATGAAGAAAATTTGGAGAGAGTGGGGGAGAAGTAGAAGACGGTTTTTGGTAGTGGGAGGCGTGATTTCCTTGTGCTAGGGTTTTGATTTTCTCTTCTCTTATTTATAGAGGTTAGGATATACTCCCATAATTAAATAAATCAAGATTTGGAGAAGATTTGGTGGAGGAAGTGGCGTTGGAACCGTTGAGAATATAGGGGATTTCGAAATTTAGGCTTAAATAATTAGCCTATGATTTAATTTGGATATTTTACGGAGTAGAATAAAATATCACGGAGCAAGAAAAATAATAATATTCTCCCCCCAATTAAATGGAAAGTGGCGTGAAATTCAATTCCTCAAAAGGGATTTATTATTAATCCTAATTAAATTAGGATATGGTAAGATCTCCTTAGATTTGGCAAGATATGCTAGGATATTCTAGCATATTTATATTTATTCATGGAAGAGAATAAATAAGGGATCAAATAATATAATAAACAATTCCCTCTTCTCCAATATATGAGATTTTCGAAAATCTCATAGAAAATCAAAGTGGTGGTTCGAAAATTTCATCAACCAATAAGGAATATTCGGGCTTTGGATTTAATTTGGATAATTATCCCAAACAAATAATTAAATCCAAGAAAAATAGGATTTCTTCTCCAAATAATAATAGGAGGGATCGAAAATTCCACATGATTAAATAATGCTCCTATTTAATTCTCACTCATCCCTTAGGAAAAATAATCCACCACAATTATATTACTCCGCATCAAATATTCACACCAATCAATCATTTCTTCACTTTCTCTTCATTTTCTCAACGCATTGACCTTTCAACGGCCACGTCATATTTTCCACATCTTTGACTATTCAATAGCCACGTCATATTTTCAACAAGTTGACTATTCAACTCAATCTCAATTCTCATACGCAATTAGGTCACAAAGACACTATGCAATTAATTACTCATCAAATAATCCACATATCATAGCATTT
Source organism: Salvia hispanica (assembly GCF_023119035.1). Lineage (NCBI taxonomy): Eukaryota > Viridiplantae > Streptophyta > Magnoliopsida > Lamiales > Lamiaceae > Salvia > Salvia hispanica. Next base: position 14,710 of record NW_025952500.1, on the reverse strand, counting down.
AAGGCATTTAATGCAAAAATTTTATAACCCGAAAATTAGGGTTTGAAAAAGTGGGGCGTTACATTCCACCACCCTTAAAAGAAATTTCATCCCGAAATTTGGTACCTCATGGAAAAAGTTCCGGGTACAGTTCCATCATCTTGTCTTCAAGCTCCCACGTGGCTTCTTCATATTCGTGGTTCCTCCATAGTACTTTCACGCTAGCAATGGATTTATTTCTCAAATTCTGAACCTTTCGGTCCAAGATCATTTGGGGTCTCTCTTCGTAGCTCAAGTCGGAATTCAACGCGACTTCTTCGTAGTGAATCACATGCTTCGGATCGAACACATATTTTCGCAACTGCGATACGTGAAAGACGTTGTGCACGTTTCCAAGACTTGGCGGTAGCGCCAATCGATAGGCTACGGGTCCTATTCCTTCTAGAATTTCGTAAGGCCCGATAAAACGTGGTTTCAACTTTCCCTTAACACCAAAACGTGTTATCCCTTTCGACGGGGACACTTTAAGAAAAACTTTATCACCGGCTTGAAATTGTAAGTCGGTTCGTCGGACGTCAGCGTATGACTTTTGTCTATCCTGGGCTTCCTTTATTCTCACGTGAATTTGTCGAACGACTTCAACCATTTCTTCGACCGCATCGGGTCCTAGCACCCGTCGCTCTCCAACTTCATCCCAGTAGAGCGGCGATCTACATTTTCTTCCGTATAAGGCTTCATATGGCGCCATGTTGATTGTTGCTTGGAAGCTGTTATTGTAAGCAAATTCAATTAGCGGTAGTACGGACTCCCAACTTCCACCGCGGTCGAGTATCACAGCTCTCAACATATCCTCGAGGGTTTGGATCGTCCTCTCGGATTGCCCATTGGATTGCGGGTGAAATGCCGTGCTAAAATTCAATCGTGTTCCAAGCTCGCGCTGTAGACTAATCCAAAATTTCGATGTGAACTTCGGGTCACGATCGGACGTAATTGTCACTGGGACTCCATGTAATCGCACAATCTCCTTTATGTAGATCCGAGCCAGCTTGCTCGATCCATGGGTTATCGGAATCGGTATGAAATGCGCACTCTTGGTAAGTCGATCTATAATCACCCAGATTGCGGTGTTCCCATTTAGGGTCTTCGGCAAAGCCGTCACAAAATCCATGGCGATGTGCTCCCATTTCCACTCGGGTATCTCCAATGGTTGTAATTTTCCATGCGGTCGTTGATGTAATGCCTTCACCAGGCTAAGCAACGTTCCACAAATGCCGCGATATCTCTCTTCATACCATTCCACCAAAAGAACTTTTTCAAGTCTTGGTACATCTTCGTGCTTCCAGGGTGGGCAGTGTATGGAGTTTCATGAGCTTCGCTCATGATCTCGTTCTTAAGTTCCTCGTTGTTTGGCACGCACAACCTTCCTTCAAAGATGAGGGCGTTGTCGGACTCCTCACTAAATTTTCCGGATTCACCGGTTCTCACTTCAATTCGGATTTCTTCTAGTTCCGCATCCATCCGTTGCGCTGCAACGATTCTCGTTTTCAGATCTGGTTTAACCACCAAAGTGGCAATTCGCTCTTCCACTGTTTCGGGTGCTCTTATCACTTCTAATCGCATTTTGTTAAATTCTCTTATCAAGCTCTCCTCTTCCGTCAGAAGAGTAGCTATTTGCGAATGATCTCTGCGGCTCAAAGCATCTGCCACTACATTTGCTTTGCCGGGGTGGTAGTTAATGCCACAATCGTAGTCCTTCACTAGTTCGAGCCATCTTCGTTGTCGCATATTCAAGTCTCTCTGCTCGAAGAAATACTTTAAGCTCTTGTGGTCCGTAAAGATTTAACGTCTAACTCCGTAGAGATGATGCCTCCAAATCTTTAGGGCATGTACCACTGCTGCTAACTCCAAATCGTGCGTTGGGTAGTTCAACTCGTGTGGTCTTAATTGTCGTGACGCGTAGGCGATCACTTTGTTATTTTGCATCAATACGCATCCTAGTCCAACCTTCGAAGCGTCGGTGTAGACTACGTAATTCACTCCAGACTCGGGCACAGCTAACACTGGCGCGGTGGTCAATTTCTTCTTCAAGAGTTGAAAACTTGCTTCACACTCCGGGGTCCAATTCACCTTGACTCCCTTCTTAAGTTGTTGCGTCATTGGTCTCGCTATCTTGGAGAATCCTTCAATAAATCTTCGGTAGTATCCTGCCAATCCTAGGAAACTCCGAATTTCGTTTGGTGTTGAAGGCGACTTCCATTGTTGTACCGCCTCAACCTTGGCGGGGTCCACTCGGATTCCTTCTGCCGACACAATGTGTCCTAGAAAATTCACTTCCTTCAGCCAGAATTCACACTTGCTGAATTTGGCGTACAATTTCTCGGTCCTCAACGTCTCCAACGTGATTCGTAGGTGCTCCTCATGCTCCTTCTCGTTCTTTGAGTAGACTAGTACGTCATCTATAAAGACTAAAACGAATTTATCCAAGTACGGATGGAATATTCGATTCATCAAGTCCATGAACACCGCTGGGGCATTCGTCAATCCAAACGGCATCACCACAAACTCGTAGTGGCCATATCTTGTGCGAAACGCAGTCTTGGGTATATCCTCCCTTCGAACTCGTAGCTGGTGATATCCGGACCTCAAGTCCATTTTTGAAAACACGCCTGCTCCTCGAAGTTGATCGAACAAGTCATCTATCCTTGGCAGTGGATACTTGTTCTTTAGGGTCAACTTGTTTAGCTCCCTATAATCGATGCACATCCTCATTGATCCATCCTTCTTCTTTACGAATAGTACTGGTGCGCCCCATGGCGAGACGCTAGGCCTAATGAAACCTAGGTCCATGAGTTCTTGGAGTTGTATCTTTAATTCCTCCAACTCTTTTGGCGCCATTCGATATGGTGCCTTTGATACGGGTGCGGCTCCCGGTTCAAGGTCAATCGTGAACTCCAATTGTCGATCTGGCGGTGGTCCAGGTAACACTTCTAGAAAAACGTCGGGAAATTCTTGCACAACAGCAACATCTTCCATCTTCTTCTCGTCCTTCTCCTCTCCATGGAGGTAGACGAGATAGGCAGTTCGCCCTTTTTTCATCATTGCGGTCGCTTGAAGCGCGGATATGATGGCGGTTCGCCGGTTCATCGAGATTCCATGGTATATGGTGGGTTCGCTTCCCGGAGCTTGTAGAGATATCTGCCTCTCCTTACAACGAATCGTCGCAAAGTTCGTTGTCAGCCAGTCCATTCCCAAGATTATATCGATATCCTCCATTTTTATGACTCGCAAGTCATGAGCAACTATCTTAAATTCTCCCATAACAATTTCTACGTTCGAGCACGTTCTAGATATTTCTATCATTCCTCCTACTGGTGAGGACACCATCATTCTACGTTCAGATTCGCTAGTAGGCAAGCTCAAAGTGCGCACACATAATTCAGATATAAACGATGCGCCCGTATCAAACAACACAACAACGGGGGTATCGAGAATTTCGCCCATACCTGTCAAATTTCCTTTCCCACGCTCCTCTTGTTCCTTCTTCGGCTTCTTCTGCTCCAGCGCGAACGCTCTAGCTTGGGGAGGAAGTCTGGGGCGGTGAGGTTGTTGTTGCCGCGACGATGAGTCGCGATTTCCTCCCGATTCATTCGGCGGTGTCCTCGCCGGTTGACGGGATCCCTGATCGTTCCGTCTCGATCCCGATCCTACCTTGTTACTCGGACACTTCCTAGAGAAGTGACCGTTTCCTCCACAAGTGTAGCACTTGATCACGTTCTGATATCGGCATTCTCCGAAATGGTACTTAGAGCACACATTGCATTGTGGTGCCCTTGGTCGGTAGTCTTCTCTCTGGCTAGACGTACGCTGCCCTCCTTCGTACTGGGATCGATGCTGACTCGGCTGGTGCGTTTTCCATCGTGCGAAGTTCTAGGCTCGTCCCACTTCCGTTTCTCTCTGGAGTAGTGCGGTGGGGGTAAAGACGAGGTAGTGTTCTCCTTAGCTTTCTCCTTAGGCATTGCTGCCTCAATATCTAACGCGAGTGCTAACGCTTCGGTGTAGGGGAGTCTCTCTCGGCTGGCCAACGACATTCTTATCTCGGGTTTCAATCCCTCACGGAACTTGTCGGATAGCTTCTCGTCGGTGTCGACTTGATCGGGGGCGTACCGGGTCATGCTGTTAAGCGCTCGATCGTACTCGGTCACCGTCATGCGTCCTTGTGTCAGATTGTGGAACTCCGATGCCTTTGCTTTCCGATAGCTCTTCGGCACATACTTGTTGTATATTTCCGTCTTGAAACCTTCCCACGTCATCGCCTCTACCCGGTCTCGTGGCATAGTCTTCGTTCTAGTATCCCACCAAAAGTCGGCTGCCTCAGTTAGCTGATGGGTCACACAACTTATGCGTTCTCTATCGTTGCATCTCAAAATCGCGAAGATGCGCTCTATTGCCCGGATCCAAGATTCAGCCTTGGCCGGTTCTCCTAATCCATCAAACACGGGTGGCTTTTGCTCCAAGAATAGCTTCACGATTTCTCGATCGACCGGAGGCGGCGGAGGCGGAGGAGGTGGAGGATGCGGAATGGGTTGTGACACGCTGTCCTCTTCCTCGGGTTGAGGAGTTTGTTCTCGATGGCGTCTTGGTGGCATTTTGGTTTATCAACACAAAATATTCCCATGATTCTAACAATAGTCACGTGGTATAGTTGAATAACAAGGTTCATGGGTCAATTGTTTTAGAATATATGGCCAAGCACAAGATATCAAAAGTTCGTCACTTAGACGGATTGCAAAGAGTAGTGTCAACCCTTTTTACAAAAATCAGTTGCGTCAAGGTTATCAAAAGATCAATGTTTCCATATCATCAAGGCAATTGCACTTAAGAAGTAGTCGTACAATTTATGAAATCGGAAATCTTTCTTTTCTTGTTTCTCTAGATATGAGCGGGAATTTGTTTCGTGGTCCAATCCCTCCATCTGTTTTCAACTTGTCATTTCTACAAGGTTTGGATTTGGGGAATAATAATCTGTCTAGTAGTCTCCCAAATGATTTTTGCAAACACAAGTTGCATAGACTCAAAAGGCTTCGTCTTTCTTACAACGAGTTGCATGGGGAAATACCATCAAGTTTGGGGCGATGTTCAAAGCTTGAGTATCTTTCTTTGTATGACAACAGTTTTAGAGGACACTTGCCAACACAAATTGGGAACATTACACTACTTCAATTTCTAAGCCTTGGTGACAATAAGTTTAGTGGTACAAATCTTACATTTTGATCTAGCTTAGATTAAACTTGTTTCCTTAGTTAATGAGTACTTTGATTGCGGCGTCGTATGTTTATTTAGCATTGAGAAAATTGTGTCCAAATATACGAACTTTCTCACCCAATCTTAAAAATTCATGCTTCATATATATGAATTTTCGAGGTTGGATTTGAGTATAACAATTATAATTATATAATTGGATTTTGATTCATGCCACTTTACAAGCAGGTAATGTTCCAAAAGAGATTTGGTCGTTAGTGCCAATAGTTTAATTGGTAATATCTTCATTATATTATAGCTCTTAATTTCCTTATATTTTTTGTTATCAGGCCCTTTACCCTCAACTATTTACGGCATGAATTCGTTGGAGTATTGTGACCTCGCGTCGAATTATATGAGTGGATCATTATCAAGAGATATTGGAAACATGACATCCCTTCGCAGCGTAGGGTTTGAAGGAAATAATTTATTTGGTATGACTTATTCCACCACTTTCGAGCATTTTAAAGCTAACTCTTTTGTGTGAATTGGGTAAACTCAAATACTTTCTTCTTTGTTCCATGTTTTTCTAATCCTGTTTCATCTACTTTCATGAGTTTATATAGAGAACATAATTTTTTCATGTGAACATATATAATTAGGAATTTATTTGCATCCTCTTATATTATCTTTAATTTAATTATGTATGGTGTGTGAAGGAATCATTTAAAGCAAGAAAGTTACTCTCTCCGTTCCACAATAGGAGTCAGTCTTATTGTGGGTACGAATATTAAGAAATGTAAAAAATAGTGGGTTGGAAAAATTAGTGGAATATTGGTCCCATTTTTTTATAATAAAATGTAAGTGAAGTGAATTAGTGGAATGTGAAACCTACTTAACATTTATGGTAAAAATGAAGTATGACTCTTATTGTGGGACGGACCAAAATGACAAAGTGTGACTTTTATTGTGAGACGGAGAGAGTATAATTTTGAGATATTTTTTATGAGTAAACTGTGGGGTGCACTAAAATCCAGATATCTTTGAAAATGAATTGGCTCAATCAATAATTAGTACTAGTAACATTTTGATTTTATCCTAACTTTTATGCAGGTAATATTCCAAAAGAGATAAGTCATCTTACTAACTTACAAACCTTGAGCATGAGTTTCAACAAATTGTCAGGATCATTGCCAGAGGAAATTGGGAACATGACATCCCTTATCGACTTACGGCTTAACAACAATGTATTAAGTGGTATGATATTTTCTTTTTCATGGCTTTATCATCTATCAATTGAATAATTTAGTGTACTTATGAATAGTATCTCTCTGTTATGTTACTAGCTAGTTGCTAGATTAATACTCCAATTGACAAGATTAATACTCCAATTGACAGATACTAAATTTATGTATGGATGACTTATAATCTCACAGGTCATATTCCAAAAGGAATTTTTCTTCTAAATAATTTTGTATTGGAAATTTCTGACAACCGACTTGGTGGATCATTGCCGACAGAAATTGGTAACACAACCATCTCAAATGTGGATTTTAGCTACAATAATTTAAGCGGTATGATTTTCTGTTTCCTTTCATAATATAAATTATGCCCATTTCATAAATCAAGTTTATTTTATAATTAATGTTGCTTTCTTCATCTTTTATATTAATGCATTTTTATAGAGGATTTGTCATATCATTTCCATATAGCAAATGAAAAATTTTATCCATGTAAATAAAAATGTGAAAAAAATTAATATCTATCATTTTTATTATATTCTCTTTTTAATTATCTATTTATTCTCTTATATTTTACTGTCTCCACTTATTTACTTTTTATTTTATCTTTGCTTAAATCACTCAAACATCATTTTTTATACTTCAGTCCACATTAAATATCTCAAATTTGACTGGTGCGGGTTTACAGAAATTTTTTGACTTTGTGAGGGAAAATGGATGAAAAAAGTTGGCGGAATATAGACTTCACTTTTATATACTCCCTCTGTCCCGTTTTAGCAGTCCCAGTTATTTTTGAGCACTCGTTTTGTAAAATGATACTCCCTCTGTCCACGAAAAATAGGGTACTTTGTGAATGACACGGATTTTAATGTAGAATTGGTAAAGTAAGAGGGAAGGGAAAAAAGTAAGAGAGAAAGGAAAAAAGTAAGAGATAAGTAGTGTTAGTGGAATGTGGGGTCCATATTATTAGTAAGACAGAAGGGGAAAAAGTAAGAGAGAAGTTATTGAAAACTTTTTTTTTTTTAATGTACCCTATTTTTCGTACACAACCAAAAATGGCAAATGTGCCCTATTTTTCATGGACGGAGGGAGTAATAAATAGTTAAAGTTGAGAAATGGTAAAATAAGAGAGAGAATAATATATAATAGAAATGAAATGGGACACTTATTGGGGACCACCCAAATAAAAAAATATGGAACATTTAATGGAGACCGAAGGGAGTAATTAACACTATTACAAAAATATTTTCTATATGGGTGGGTGACTGCTATATTTCATTTGATTTGGCTCACTCTTTAGTTATAGTACAATTTTTTCCCTGGGTTGTGTTAACATGATAATAACTTAGTTTGATAACACGATAACTAATCTACTCGTATGCTGAAAATGTCAAACACAGTAATAAGAGTATGTCAATATAATAAGTATCATTTTTATATACTTCCTCCGTCCCATGTTACTTGAGGCGTTTCTTTTCGGTACGGGAATTTAAGAAAGTCATGTTTAGTAAGTTAAATAAAGTAGAAGAGAGAATAAAGTAAGAAAAAGAAGAGAGAGTAAAGTAGAGAAGAGAATAAAGTAAGAGAAAGAGGAGAGAGTAAAGTAAAAGAAAGAATAAAATAGGTGAGATTAGATGTTTTATTTTTAGCCAAAAAAAAAAATGACTCAAGTAATTTGAAACAACCCAAAATGGTATACAACTCAAGTAATTTGGAATGGAGGGAGTATTTACTACGTCATTTCTAAATTGTCTTGATATTTTTAATATACCGAATTGAGTAGTTATCAAAATTATTATTTTAAGCTAATTATCATTTTTTTATTTATTTATGAACGGTAGATTATTCTTTGTTTTAATGCATTGGGTGCATATCGATTAAATAGAAATTGACACGAACAATATAAACTTTCAGGTCCGATACCATCCACCTTTGTGAATCAATCAAGACTGTTTAATTTAGGACTACGGTCCAACAACTTAAGTGGAGAGATTCCACCATCCATTTGCAACTTGAGATCCCTTGAAGTACTTTATTTATCAGACAATAATTTGGAAGGAGCAATTCCAGATTGTCTGGGAAACTTGGGCTCATCTGCGCTTGTCCTCTCTTTGAATGCAAATAAACTTAGCGGCATCATACCATCAACATTCCCAAAGGGTTGCAGACTTGAGTCAATCAATCTAAATGGAAACAAATTGGAAGGACCACTTCCCCAGACATTGGGCAACTGCCAAGATTTGGTTATCGTGGACATTGCTGATAACAAAATACAAGGTGCGTTTCCCTTTTGGATGGAAACACTCCCTCAACTTCGCGTCCTTGTTTTGAGGTCAAATAAGTTCAATGGTACGATGTCGGTGTTTTCAAAAACTGAGCAGCCTTTCCCAAAGTTGCAAGCACTGGATGTATCGTATAATGCATTTGTTGGCTCTCTACCCGATAGATATTTCAAGAACTTTCGAGGTATGATTGATGCCAAGGGAAACCAAACTAATGATGGAGCACGCCTTAAATCAGCAAACCTTAGAGGTTTCATTGATTTGCGGCTCACATTGAAAGGATTAGATCAGTCATTGATTCAACTCTTGACAACCTTTAACACTATCGACTTATCGTCCAACAGATTCTCCGGAAGCATTCCACCTTCTATAGGGCTTCTTAACTCTTTGATATTCCTGAATTTGTGTCACAATACCCTCGAAGGACATATACCATCCTCTCTTGGAGGTATGAATTTTCTTGAGTCATTGGATTTGACTTCAAACAAACTGGATGGAGAAATTCCAAGTGGATTCGTAAGGTTGACATTTCTTTCAAAATTAAACCTTTCTATGAATAATCTCGAGGGAAAAATACCACAATCGACTCAACTTTCCACATTTGGTAACGAATCATATATGGGAAATGTAGGATTGTGTGGATTTCCATTGACAAGAAAATGTGAGGGGAGTGATGGAAAACCATCACCACCTCATGTGGAAATGGAATCGAAAAGGGAGATTCAGTGGATTTATGTGTTTGCTGCTGCTGGTTATGCTTTGAGCTTAGGAATCTTTTCATGGCTGCTTTTATTCTGCCGAAGTTTCAGGTATAGATACTTTGAGAAAATTGACGATGTTTTTGAAAAGATCTTTGAGTGTTTCCAGCACCGGAAGAAAAGAGATAGAAGAAGAAGAGTTGTGAGGAATCAGGCTAGAAGACAGCAGTAAGGATAAGGCGAATAAGCTTGTTAGCAGACGAAAATAAAAAGTATGAACGTTTTTTGTTTTAGTTATCCAATGTTTTGTGTTCTCCTTTGATTTTGATTGTAATCCTGATTGTTTCACGGGTTCTGGTTTGCTGCTCAAATGAAAATCTCCTCTTATGTTGTACAACAAGAAAAATTCACGTACTATAAAACAAATATATATATTTAGTCAAACTAGCATATGAAACAAAAAAGCTTAAATAAAATAATGAGACTCAGTTAAATTTAATATTTCGAAAACATACTCCCTCCGTCCCATTAGAAATGAAACGTTTTTCTTTTTGGGTTGTCCCACTAAAAATGAAATGTTTCCTAAAATAGAAAAAACATCATCTCTACTTTTTCCCTCTCTTACTTTATTCTCTCTATATTCAACTCACAAACCAACACTACATAAAATCTCGTGCCGAAAAGCAAATGTTTCATATTTATTGGGACGGAGGGAGTATAATTTAAGCAATGACTAAGTCACTAAGTCACTAAGGCTATGACTAAGTCATAAAGTCAAATAATTTCATACTTCTCTATATAGGACCACTTTGTAAGCCCATATCGATTCAATTTCACCAAAACTTTATCTTCAATTTTGTTTGATTCATCGATTGATTAAATATTTTCTAAATAATACTTGGTGCAAGAGAAATCTATGCAGCTTTTTGCCAATAAAATATTGACTTCAAGTCAGTGTTGTTAGGGTCGCGGGTCGCACCGGGGCGATTGAGTAAAATTTCAGGTCGTTGGTCGATGGGTCGACAGGGTCGAGCGCCCCACGAATAGGACGCGCTAATAGTGCAAATTTTGCATACCATGCTGAACCTCTATTTTTATTGACCCACCATTGCATTTTTTTTTTAATATAACTAAGTTATAGATAGGTTGTGCTCATGCTATAATATAGGTGATGTATTTATATAAGAGCAGCTTATAAAGAAAGAGAGATGCATATTACTTTTATTATTTGTTAGAAATGGAGAGGAGAGGAGAATGTTTAAAATATTAGTGACTTAGGAGAACGTGAGACTGCCTATTAATTATTATAGGAGAACGTGCACTGGCAAATCCTGCACCACTAAAGCTGTATTCCATTTATTATAGTACTCCATTTGAATATTATATAGGACTATTCAATTTCTTCTATTTTCTTTCTTCTCCATTTGACTGCGACACACCGTGCGACCCACGGTGTCGACTCCTGCTCGACCCAGTCGCCTCCGCCGCCCCAACCGCCCCAGCCGCGACCCCGTATCTCGATCGATCGACCCACCCAAGTTGGGGCGGTGCTGGTTGCGACCCTGGAGACCCGGGCGACCCGAGCGACCTAAACAACATTTTGACAACACTGCCTCAAGTTAATTATATTGGTAGATAATTTTACCAGCGAATACGGATACCCCTCGAACTAGGTCTTCAAAATGAGTAACCACTAACCACTAGGTCTTTAAAAGTAATAAGTACTTTTCTTGTTTTATTTATGATTCCATATATTTCATACTTTAGGTCAAAATCCACCGCAACTATACATTGGTAATATGTTTATAAGTAATTTTTAAGGCCTTTATTTTATATTTTTTAATGTCAAAATCATAATTCATGTTCATATTTTATCTATTTTATATATTTTGGTATTTTGACATGTTTTGTAAGAAATGTGCATATTTGAGCCTATAAAGATAGCAAAAAGTCGTAGTTGGAAATCTGGAGCATTCGACACGTCCAACGGTGCGCTGCAACCCACACAGTGAAGGAACTGGCAGCGGAAGCGGTGCGACGAATTAACATAATTTAACAATTATTAATCGCACAAATAAATCACATAATAATCAGATCTATTTAGCAGATTATTTAGACAAAATCTATTCGCGTAATTCTTACATGTATCATGTTCATAACTTGAATTAATCATGCTTTAAAAATATTGAAATCCTAAACATGCTTTTCTACGGAGCAGAAATAATACCTAATTAATTCTCCAAAGAATTGAAGATGGCTAGCAGCTTCTCCACGTGACGCTTTGAATACTAGACCACGAATCTTCTCTCTGGTTCCCGAACTGTACTCCGATATCGGTGTGGGCTGATCTCACCAGAATAGTAGGACTTAAATAAAGAAGACAGAAGAAATCCTTTTTGGAATAGGAGAAATTTCGAGCTCCTCTTAGACAGAGGGGGACGAAAATTATAGTATATAAAATTATAATTTCTGTCTCCTTTATTCTCCTATTTATATTAAGTTCCTTTTGGGCCCAGACAGGGATCTATGGAAGGTTTTGGATATGGGCTCATCCAATTTACTTTTTACTAATTAAATTGAACCCACAATTTAATATAAGATTTAATTGGAATATTACGAGCAGCCACTACAGAAGTAATATTGAACTCTCCGCATCCAAATCCGAAATTATAAGTAATCCGGGTTTCTGTTTTAACTTTTATTTCCCGCGCTTAAGATAAAAATGTCCATTAATTAATTAATGTCTGCTATGAACTTAATTAATTAACTTCTTATTAATTCCAAGAGTGAACTTAGCATGAAACGCTTATTTATTATTCATAGAGTAATCAAACTCCAACTAGCTAGGTTCCGAATAATAAAACCTTGTTTCAGCGCTCCTCTTGAGGACATTATCAAACGAGACTCACCTCGCGCATGATTCAATATAATAGCAATCCTAGCACCACTAGATATTAATCACCACTACCCAATATATCAAGATCATTGGGTTACGAAAAACCCGCACCATTTGATAAGTCAAAGTAATGCATAATCAATACCGTATGCTCAATGCTAACCTACATTGATTAAGAAACAAATATTTGTCAAGACCTCGCCTTTCAGTAGATAGCCTAAGGACAAGTCTTGCTGTTAGATCCGTTCAGTGCTATATACCACACCAATGTCATCTTATTTCAGTAAGGCTTAGAAATATGCGGACTGACATTGCAACCTTTCACGATGGATAGTCTAATTCCATTTAGGTTGTGAAATTCTTCTTTTTCTTTGTTTAGGACTGACCGTGTTACCTTAAAGTGGACGCCGTCCACAACCGGTCTACTAAAACAAAGACTTAGACTTTGTTAAGTTAACTTATACATTTAAACATGCAATTAACATCCATTAAATGTAAAACATAACAACATTATGACAAAAATAATCTGTTTTATTTCATGGAAAATAAAATAAGAGTTTTACAGTATTCAATCACTCGAAACGTGATTTATAGTATACAAACTCTAACACACAGCGGCCGCTGGGGCCCAACGACCGTTGAGCCAGTAGCGGTACGCTCTGGAGAAAGTTGTGCTAAAACGAAGAACATGCCCAGCGACCGCTGGAGAGTGCGCAGCGACCGCTCCAAGAGTTTTCGAAGCTACGGGATTATTCATAGCGACCACTGCAATACAGTGTAGCGACCGCTATTCAAGAGGCAGAGGCTACGGATTAACGTGCAACGACCACTGGCCAAGGTGCAGCGGCCCGCTGCGAAAACGTGGCGCACATAATTGACCTACTTTCTCCCCAATATTTACCAAACTTAGCCATCTTTTACCTTATATGTTGTTGCTCGAAATTTCCTCTATAAATACCCCCTCAAACCTCTTCATTAAGGATCTTCTTTTTGCCATATAATTTTAGAGCATAAATTTGAGAGTTCTTCATTGTGCAAGAGGTTGAAAATGAAATCAAGAGAAGATCAAGGCTACAAGGATTCAACCTTTAGGTTTTATTACTTTAGTTCTTATGTTGTCATGACCGCACTTTCTAGTTATAGTAAGATAGGCTATTCTGTGACTAATTATAAAATTGAACGGGAATGGTACAAACATTGACATAACAAGGCAACTTGAGTTAGGTACTCATAGTGAGTTCAAAGGATTCATCGCAAAATAATCAGAGTAGTGAGAGATATTGGTACTTGTTCAACAGTATTGGATATCCTTACTTAAGAGAAAGAAGGTACATTGCAGCGGAAATGTTCAAGACAATACATCATGTATGGAGACACGATGTATTGGACCTTCTAACTACTTATTAGCATTTTCCATTTTTCTCAACACCGCCGTCCCTCGATCACATTCAACCTGCACGTTAGAAAAATAAACATGCAGGGCTGAGTACTTGGTTTACTCAGTGGACATAGTGCTAAAATAAATTTCATTTTAGTTTGTCAGTCAAAGTGGAGTGAACACGGGGTTTTTACTTTAAAAAGGGTCTGAGTCACTAAATTCCTTTCATTTCATAAAATTGATTGCGCAATCACATAAACATATATACCATATCTGAACGTATGTGAACCGGGAATGTGGCCACATTCCACGACGGTCACTGGACCGGCCAACTTAAAAGCTAGCTCACGATCCTCATATGTGTACACTAGTCCGAGTAGGGTTTGCGGCACTACTGGGACTCGAATTTGATTTAACATAATTGGCATAGCCAAGCAGATAGGTATTCATAAAAGTAAAACATGGCATGACAAACAGGTATAGAAATTTCACATATTCATGCTAAAAGTCACATTTTGAAAAGAATGCCCACCTCAAAAGCTAAATCCCTTTCCATAAATTTCTTTAACTTGGCCTTAGACGACGTGCGAAGACGTCCCTTTAGGAAATAAAAATAATACTTAATTAGACTTTAAGAAATCACTTAAGCTTAAACGTGAATGCATCCTAAGTGCGTGCTCTTTTTATTCTTTTTCTTATTTTTCTAGAAAAAGTTCTAGAATCCTTGAATATTAATTAAATCAAGCAATTTCATTTATTTTAAAAAAACTATCCGCTTAGCTAGAGAGTGTTACCTCCTATGCCATTTAGTCAGGCGCTAAAATAAATCCGAGGTCTATTCATTGTTAGCGTAAAAATTCTTAAAAATTAATTATTCGAGCATTTAAGCTAAGATCCGGAAAGTTCTATTTTTCTTGAAAACAAATACTTGAGCATTTAATAAAGTATGGATTCTTGGAAAAAAATCCCTTGTTAAATCTTTTCTTGAATTTTCTTAA
>NW_025952499.1:0-25344 GCF_023119035.1 Salvia hispanica | reverse complement strand
TTCCATTTTATTTTTTGTTTTTTTTGGGGTGTTACAAATAGTTAGAGTACCGTGTGTATATGGTTCTAGAAATTTATCCTAATATTTTTTATAATTCTTAGAGACGGAAGAATTGTAACATTTTGTATATTTATATTGTCACTGACACTATAATTATATTAAGTGGTGTCACACAAAAAATAATATTTTATCGTTTATGATGAATTAATAAGTGTGTATATTTGCAATGCGATAATTAAACATATCAAAATCGAGTTGATCAAACAATTAGTTGTTCTAACAAAATAAAATAGTCTGCTACCAAATTTTGATTTACTAATAATACTATTGTTGAAATAAGGATTTAGCACTTAATTGTTCAGGGATACAACTGACTTTATATAGAGAATCTAATTATCTTATTTATAGATGATCATGATGAGTAAAATATATATTATATTAAGTATATTTTTATAAAAAGATAATTTGTAGTATTGAGAATTGTAAAATAGCATAAAAAATAATATAGATATCTCATGTTCCAACAAGTCACGTTTAAAAGTGCAATAAAATTATATATAAACGTTCCAATGTTCAAAATGGCTATCATTATTATTCATGAATATAATAGTGTTAATTCAACCAATTAATGTCATGTTTTTTGTGTAGTCTATCATTTGAATTTTTTTTATGGTCATAATTTTGATATTTTGAATATTATGAGTTATTGGTTTATTGTTTTATTAAAAGTGTGATTAACATTATTTTTAGTAGAGAAATATGAATGATTGTTTTAAACATATTTCTCAAAAGTGTCAATACTTGATATAGTCTCTTTATCGTTGTCCAAATAATTGTGTTTGTCTTGATTCCATTTCAAATATGTTTAATTTTATGTCTTTAGCTGTAAAATGAATTGAGTAACATATATTTATTGAATTATTATTATATAGTATATTTTTCTATTTTAAAATATTATATAGTTATATTATTTCTTATTTTAATTAATCAATTAACAATTTAAAACTGTATGACGAAAAATTATTTCGCCGTGCATCGCACGTGGGTTAACACTAGTTTAATATAATTTGAGAGTGATTGAACTTTACAAATATAGTAATATAGTAAAGAAATAAGTAGTTGATGAGAAAACCGGTTTAATAGTTAAGGACAATGTTTGTTAATTTATATTTATTCAGGATAATTATATAGCACCATTTTTCCATTTTAATATCCATCACGTTCCTATTTAATGAAATACTTTTATCATTTTGCTTTTGCTTTACAAGCTTTAGCAAAAGGGTTCAGATTTGTCTCAAATGGACACTTGCTCTTCTCATAGGATTATGCACAGGTCTTGTTGGTTTCTTAAATAACCTCACGATTGAGAATATTGCCTGCTACAAGCTTGTGATCACTAGCAATTTGATGTCTAACAATAAGTAAGACCAATTTTTAACCAGAGATCTTTTACTTTTACATATTTGTTTTAAATCTTGTGAGTACTCACGCAAATCATCCACTTTCTACAGTTCTGCTACAAAGTTGGTGGTTATCAGTTATCACATAAACTTGTATGGCCATCAAGGCTCGAAAATAAGCCTGAATTAACTTATTCCACTGCAGGTATCTACCAGTATTTGCTGGTATTAATGTGGAGCAGGCTATTTGTGCGGGAGCGCTATGTCCATATGTTGCCCATGCAGCAGCTGGTTCTGGCATACCTGAGGTGAAAGCCTATCTTAACGGCATTGATGCTCATTCCATCCTGGCTCCAACTACCCTATTTGTGAAGGTTTGTTCCACTTCCTCTGATGTTCGCAATTATTAGTAAATAGTCATATTTTCTCTGTTGTAGTGATGAAATGATCAGCCAGAGGAAATGTGAAAAACTGTCTAAAATTTAGTTACTCATGCTCATGTATGTTTTTCATTAACTAAAATGGCTCACTTTTCGGAAAATTTACAGAATTGCCACTGGGCCCACATTTAGGCGGGAAACGTCATAAAATTTTGCCAGCATCTTATCTTAATTTTTATTATCTTATTGTAAAAGTCAGTTTGCTTAATGTGAATCTTATGTGTGATTAGTTTTGTATGGACCGATAATTCTCTATAGGGTTGCAGCCTATTTCTATTAGGCTTCCATAGGCTTATAAAATACCACTATTCTATTACAATAATCTATTTTTTTCATTCTCCAAAGCTGCGACTGATTCCCTCCAGTTACCAAGATTTTTGCCTGTGAAAAAGAAATTTTTGAAATGTTAAATGCATATTCAAAACCCCTTTGCAATTTGTACCTGAACAAAAAATTATGTATATAGTCAGGATGTGTGAACATAATATTCATATTCAAAAATGACAGAAAGTGGGCACCATACTAAACCTTGAAATTCATTTCTCTAAAGAAAATGGAGAAAGAGGGCAGTAACTAATTGAAATCTAGTTGCTTTAAATTTAAAAGAATTTCAAGTTTAGGAATGTGAAAAAATAATTGTATAATTTTTCTATACAGATAATTGAAGAGTGTGTGAATCATTATAAATATGATATGCTATCCACCAAAGATTAACATCTTCAAAACAGTTCTAATGTAATATACATTATGCTTACTTTGTTGAAATATGTTATACTATAAAATAAATACATATATGATAGAAATAATAGCAAGTGTGGTAATTAATGTGCACCCATTACATAAAATTTGAAACCTTCGATAAAATGGTTAATTTTTAAAAGTTCAGAGACTAACTAATTAAAGAAAATTTTGAAAAATATAGATATAGATAGAGCATTGGTTTATGAGAACTATCCTTTGAAAAATCAGGAAATAGATGATAAAAATCTTAGTAGGTATGTTAATAAATTTGCACTCATTAGACAATATATAGAGTATTTCGTACCTTGATTTATTTGTATTCATATGTTGATATGTTGCTTATGCAATAGAATAGGTTGCAGAGAAGCCACGCCTACTATCATCTGCTTTTTGAGCAACTTTTTGAGTAATGATTGTAGAGTGAGGAGTTAGAGGCAGCTGTTTATCTTCTTCTTCTCTCTCCTTCCTTTAATTGCAGACTAGAGAGTGAGAGAGGCGGCTGTTATAAATTAGGGTTCAGCTTTATTGGGGAAACTTATTTAGTCTTATATAAATAACACAAGAATAATAATTTAATAAATGCATAAATTTAATGGGCCTTAACTTAAGCTATATTAATGGAAACTTCTAAAATTTAGTGGGCCGAATTTTGGACATGCTATTTTTTTAATATTTTAGTAAAATTACTATTAACTTATATATTTGTGCATATATATATATATGATATATTCGATTTAGAAAAAATTTATTATATTAATATTTATATTATTTAGTAAATATTTGTATTAATAACTGATAGTCTAATTGAGTATTTTTTAGTGTTCTTTTTATTATCTTATTTGTTTTGTAATACTTATTTCTGATTATTATGTGAAAGGTCTCTCATGATTATGTTTTTATGGGGACTTGCATAGTTTCTAAACACCATGCTGAAGAATATGTGCTCTATAAATACCCCTCTCTTAACACTCTCATAATCAATTACTTCTTTTCCCTCTCAGCTGAAATCAGAAAGCAAAATCCACACAAAAACAGTTCAGTTTCTTAACCCTTTCTTTCTTCTTCCCTAATTGATATTCATATTCTCCATGATCTTTATCTTCCTGTATCATATTTATCTATTCTTTTCTGAATGTTCCTTCTCTTTTCTTAATCATTTTATTTCTCTTATATCATGTTTTGAAGATGAACAATCTATGCACAATTAACAAAGTGTTCTTACCTTGATTTTGTCATTTCTTCCATTTATTTTATGCTTTCCGTTGTGTCCGGCTTTATGAGAACAATTCTGGAGATAAGAATGATAAGACCTTGGAAGCTGTCTTCCATGATCGTGTGGTATGTTTTCTGACTTCTTCACATTCTGTAAATGAATTTATTATTAAAAAATATCACTATCATGGAGATAAAAAATATAAGAAAAACAGACTATTGATTACTTTCTGGTTTTTTAACATATATATTGTATTATCTAAATTATTGTCATTTTTGTTAATAAGGCACCAGGATTCAAGCATCATTTCCAGGGTATTCATGCCAGAGTATTGCTGCTAAACTAAGTGAAGGAAGGATATTTTGCATTAGGAATTTTCTTGTGAGACCAAACAATCTCAAGAACAAGACCACCAATCACCAATTTAGGCTCACCATGGTTGCCAAAACTGAAATATCTGAAGTCACATATTCTAAATTCTTGTATTCTAGGTTTGCATTTAAGAATTTTGATGAGATAGCAAGGCTTGACAGAGCTGCTGAAGAAACATTTTTTGGTATTATGTTTGCATATTTTTGGATATTTTGTAACTTTAAAATTTTCCAGATATTAACTTTTCAGTTTTGTAGATGTAATTGGAGTGATTGTTGCACCTGGGAGAGTTCTATGTCAGCCTAAATGTAGACTTATTGAGATTGAAATTGCAAATGAGAAGTAAGTTTGAAAACAATGTTGAAAATATCTAATCAAGGTTTCTGCTCTTATTAATCTTTTTTTCCCCTTTTATTGCAGTCACAACAGGATCTTTTGCACAATTTGGGATGCAAACGTTGATTCTTATCTTCAGCAGTTGGAGAAAAGTAAAGGAACATTGCCTATAATAATTGTTCAATTTTGCCGGCCAAATATGTTTAGAGGTAATATATTTCACTAATATTTATTTTTCTGTTTGTTTTAGTTTTTTTTTTGTTTCTATTAGTTTTTTAATTTGTTATAATTTCTGTAAGTTTGTTTAATCATTATTTCAATAACTGTTTTTTTAGGTGAGATGCGTGTGTCTACACATTTTAATTCCTCCCAAGTTTTTATCAATGCTGATATAAGTGAGGTTAAGCAGTTTAGAAGCAGGTATGATAACAACTGTTATTGAATTTTTTAACTGTATAGTAATTATATTATGCCATTAATTTTAACATTCTTAAACTTAATTTATTGTTTTAGGATATCTGTGGATCCAACTTTCATGAATATGGTGTCATTAGGTGAAGTTGGAAAGAAGATAAATAGTGAGTTTGATGACCTGCAACTGAAGAGTCTGGAGGATGTCCTGTGTCTTGAGGTAGTGAATATTTTTTTATATATAATTTTGCTTTTTTTTGTTGTTATTACTTTACTGATTAAAATCTCAACTTAGTTTGTGTCTTATTCTTATTCACAGAGTGGTTCATATTGGGTGTTTGGAAGGGTTATTTCTGTGGAATGTCACTATGGTCAATGGTTTTATGAGTCCTGCAAGATTTGTGTGAAGAAGCTTGAACAAGTTGCCCCTGGGAAGTATTATTGTGTGCGTTGTAAGAAGACTTCTGGTTATGCCAAAAGGAGGTATTTCATTTTATTATTGTTATAGTAGTTTGATTAGTTTGATTAATCAGAGTTATAGCATTTTTTTAATTTTTTAAAAATTGAATATTTTGTAGGTACAGATTTGTTCTAAATATTGTAGATGACACTAGCAATGTTTCACTTCTGCTTTGGGATAGAGAGGCTATTCAGCTATTGGATTTGAAAGTTGATGATATTGTTGATGCAGATAAGGTATTAATAATAAGAAACAATGCTATAGTTTTTATAATTTTTTATATATTTTATAGTATCTTTTATTTTTGTTGCAGATTCATTTAACTCATTCCATTCCTAGGCGGATGGAGGACAGGCTTTGTGGAAAGAATTTTCTGTTTAAAGTTCAACTGAAGGATCATTTTGATTATCCAGTTAGCCATCCATTTACTGTGAATAAAGCCTGTAAAACTCTTGAAATTGTTGAAAAATATATCCCTGAAGGTTTTGTTTCCGAACCTATTAGTTCTCAGGTGAAGCTGTCAGATCTATTGTTTGGAGATGATCTTGCTGAGGTATTTATTTCAATTTCTTATTCTTCTTCTTCTTCTTCTATTTGGTTTTATTCTGTTATTAATTTTTTTACTTCACAGGTCTCTCAGAAAAGCTTTCACACACCTGACTTGTCCAGTATAGAGAATGACAATAATTCTAAATGGATTGAGGAAGGCACTGTGAAGAGATGCTTGGATATGGAGTTTGATGCATGTGAAGATGACACTGATTTTGAGGCTCTCAAAAGGCAGAAAGTGAATGGTGGGGAGTAGATCCTTATAAAGATATTTGGCTTGTGTTTTGAATTTATGACAATGTTTAAGTTTTGTTTTAGGGATCATCTTTTTTGGCTGGTGGTGATTAGATTGGGGAAAATCTTTGGAGTTTCAATGTTTTGCCTTTTAGTTGTTTTGTTGACACATCATTTTAGAATGTTCTTAGTTTTTGCTGTTATGGTTGATGGTTTTTTTTCCTTCACTACTTTCTTTCTGAAGATAATGTTTTGGCTTTGCATCCTTGGTTCTATTCAGATGAGGACAAAAGTGTAATCATTTCTAATGGCTTTATTATTAATGAAGGTTTGATTTTTAAGGTACCATTTAATATTTTGCTTTTTAATGTTTATGATTAACTAACACTTAGTACCATGATCTGATTTTTATAGATCTTTAAACCCTATAATTTTAAGCATTTTAGTAAGTGCATATAAAACTGCTTTTACTTATTAAACCTTATATTTATTTAAATTATAAGGTTTAATATCTTAATTTACATACTTAGTAAAGTGAAATAATCATCAGTCTTAACTTACTCATTGAGAACTATATGCAAAATTTATAATTAGAGTGTCTCTAATGGTTTATTGAACTTTATTCTATAGCATATATATGGCACTAAATAAAGGATTATCTTAGCCATATTCAAGATGCAAGGTTTTCAGAAAGTATTTAGGGGAATGGTTAGGAGTTTTCCAATTTTTCTCTCAAAGGGCGGCAAAAAAGATGTTTCCGCCAATTTGTCAGGGGGAAAGCGCCGCCGCCGGGGGGCTTTTGTCGCGATTAGCTTCAATTTTCCCCAGAGGATAATATCTGGGGCCGCTGGCCCCGCCCAATTTTCCGTTATTTTTTTTCGTTAAATTATGTTATTAAATCATAATTTTTATTAATTATTTTGGGTTTAATTGTAGTTTGTTATTTTTTTACGGGGAAATTTTAATGAATATCGTTTGGCTCCCTTTCCTTTTTTTTTTATCAAAATCGGGGCCTTTTAAAAAAATCAATTTATTTTTGGGCCCGTTTTTGTTAAAAAAATATTTTGGCCCCCACTGGTTTTTTTTTTTGGGGGTTCTTCATGAATTTAATTTTTGGCGCTTTTAATATGATAATATTGTTTTCCCAAAAATTCAACTTTTTTTTGGGTCATTATTGGGGAATAACTCTCCTTCCCTTATAATTATAAATTTGTAGTTGAAGGGGTTTTCTATTGTTTTCGCATTTTTTTAATAGCGGAAAATTTTTTAATTCTTCCTAAATCGCGAAAGTTTATAAAGAGTTTATTTCTTTTTGATAAAAAATAAAATATTCCCAAACAATCTTACTTTTTTTTCATGATCTACTTTACTTTTCTTTTTTCTTTTTTTTTTTTTCCTATCTTTTTTCTTTCATTTAATCTATATTCAAACAATTTTTTAAAATCCCGGCCCCAAAAATTTTTTTACCAACTTAGGGCAAGTATACTTTTTTTTTTGTGTATTAAAAGTTGGGGGATCCGTTTGGTCCTTTTAATTATAAGGATAGGGGTTTTCTACTCATCAAGGTGGGTTTTTTTTTTCACCGGAAAAACACACCATTTTTTTTTTCTCTTTAGTTTTTTCTTTTTTTCTTTATTGTTTAATATCTATTTAAAAATATTTGGATAGACGGTGTTAACACTAGTTAACTAAATGGCTCACTTTTAGGTTGCCTTTAGTATTTAGCTAATGATTTTGTTGCATTGCTGATTTATAATCTCAAGAAACTGAATTAGGCTTTTCTGAACTTGATTTATTCTTGTTTATGTGTTAATTCACATTCCAATTTTCTAGATTCTTGGTTCCATTCTGGCAGTTTCTGCTGGATTAGTTGTTAGTGAAGGACAATGGTATCCCGGTGCCTGATAGCAAATTATTTGGACAAGGAGGCTCTCAAGTATGGTTTCACTTGGAAGTGCTCGATACTTAAAATAATGAAAACCGAAGGGATTTGATTACTTGTGGGGCTGCTGCTGGGTGGCTGCCCCCTTGTCCCAGCTTGGTGGTGTACTTTTCGCCTTGAAGAAGCCGCCACTGGATCCTTCAAAATGACAAAACCAATGGGATAACGATGCTTTCGAGAATACTATTCAGCCATAAATATTTTCCCTTTGATGAATCGTTTCTTCTTTCATTATATTGCTATCCGTATTTATTTTCCGGGTGGAGGAGCGCTCTTCTTGGAGGACCTTCTTCACACCGCTATTACAACCGTTGTATTGAGAGTTCTCATAAAGCATCCACACAAGAAAGGCTCCCCATAAACAATATTTCTCTCCTCCGCACGAAGACTAAAATTCACCGCCAATCGATTTAGTCCAAATAAAAAGCCCCCGAATAAAAATAATTCAAAAAATACTACATTTACGAATTAAAATTACAATTAAATTTACAGACATATACAAGAAAATCCAAAAATTTCATTAACCCTAAAGTACATAGATAAAAACAAAAGTACATAGATAAAAAAAATTACATAATAAAGAAAAAACTATCGCCGGGGAGCCCCTGCCCACAACTCTTCAATTATATCCTTTTGGAGTTGATTGAGCTTCCACTTGCGCATGTCGGCATATTCCCGAGGCGAACCCGGGTCATCGGAGGGCCCCCACGTCGTACGCTAGGGGCCGCTCCGGTTCGACCGCTTCACCGTATTGCCAACCAGGAGTTGTACGCCCTTCGTCCCTTTGACGATCATGTTGCATGATAATGCCACGTACATTATTTAAGAAATGCATTTTACATCCCACAAACGTATGGGCCCTTAATTGCCGCCCATCGAGACTCGGAGCACACCAAATGCGCGCTCCCCTCTGGGCGCCGACTCCCGCCGTTCCGCAAAAAAGGCCTTCCTTTCATCACTTGCGTGTCCGGTCCGCTTCACAAAAACAGCCACCTAGATATCCCATCCCGCAGACCATATCATGCCGGCTGGCCACAAATGAGACGGCTGACCGGGGCCCCGACACTTTCTGAAGAGGGGCGACGATTTTGACGTTGAGGTCGTTGGCCCCACCCCACTCCCAAAATACACATGCCGATCCACAGCTAATCGCCACGGCCTCGAGGATCATCGGATTTCTTGATCGAATTTTGGCCAGTAGGCCTTCCGGGGGCCGACAGCTTCTTCCACTCCAAGGATACAACCCCGCCGCCTAACATCCCGTGGAACCATGCCGCCCCCCCGGCATCCGCATCAAATCCCGACAATCTTGGGGGAGGGCTCGGTGACCGTCACCGAAAATCTTTATCACGCCCTCGAAATAACTTCAATTGGCAGAAGTCGCCTCATCGATGTGGAGGTACTATCCCACATGTCCCCGCCGCACCTCCGAGCAACCGCCCGACGCACCGTGCACTTTTGGATGCGTGGCGGACGGCCCGCACGTGCTCGGAAACACGTATATCGACGCTCCAAAGCATCAACGATAGGCATAAACAACTCCTCGCGATTCTAAAACGCCGCTCGAACATGTTTGCGGGAAACCGCGGTTCTCTCGAAAGTGCGTCATATGCCGCTTATGGCAAAAACCCACGTTTATCCCGATCAATCATCGCTCTGCGGGGGACAACCTGGGAGGGCGAGGTACCGCCGCTGTTCCCGCCCCATGTACCGCTCCATTCGCGGTTCATGTAGGGCCCCCATAGCCTAGTTCATCCGCCCTCCGTACTCCTCGATCCCCACCACTACCACCACTACCACCACCGCTACCACCCGCTACTCATCCTCGATGTTACTCTTGTACGAAAATTAGAGAGAGATAACACGTTAAAACAAGTGGTGCAAATGAAAATGAAACTAAAATCGCGTATATATAGGTTTTAAAAAAAAAAAATAAACGAAAATAGGCCGCCGACGGCACGCCACAATGGCGGCCGCCCCCACCCAACCGGCTACCATGCCGAATTTCTAGCCGATTTGCCGTTGGCCGATTGCAATGGTTCGGCTAGGGCCGATCCCGCCCGAATCGGGTTTTGGCCGGTGGATGTCAAGAGCATCTACAAGGGCTTTAGGTCGCCCCTAGGCGCCACTTCTCCTCGCCACGCGCCCGGACTAAAAAACCACCCCCGCCACATCGATTTAGGCGCCAAATGCCAAACGAATAAAAATAATTCAATAAAATACTACATTCACGGGTTAAAATTACAATTAAATTATGAAATTAAATTTACGAAAATATACGAGAAAATTAATTCATTTCATTAAAAAAAGAAAAGTTTAAAAAAAAAATGATTTTTTTTTAAAAAAAAGGGTTTCCCACACACGAGCCCCGGCCACTCTCTCTCCCTCGCGCGCCGCGGCCGTCGCGCCCCCCGGGACCAGCCCACGCCCGCCCCCCCACTGTGCCTCAGACATTCAAATCCACCCGCATGTTCTCGAGCACGAGTGGAGAAAAATCTTCCCGGGGGCCCCGGGTTTTCCCCTGGGGAAAACCGACATCCGTTTTTCCCTTTTTTTACGGGATGCGTTCTGGGTGGGGTGCGAGAACCTCCCGGGGGATAGGGGTCCTCCCCGCGCCGCGCCCGCTTTTGTCCAACCGGAGGGCGACGAGCAAAGGGGGAGGGGGCGAACTCCTCGATCCGGGGTGGGATCCCCCCGGCGGGGCCCCCTTTTTGGGCCCCCTGCCCGACCCCCCCCCGAACTTTACTCCTTCGAAAACATAGCATTCCCGGGTTTAAATCCTTATACTTCCCCCCGCGGGGGAACCCACTTTTCCCCCTTCCTCCGGCGCCCCCCCATTTTCCCCACTAGTGATAACGAGGGGTCACAACCTCGAAAAACGGCCGATCATGGCCCTCGATAAGCAGCTTCTCCCCACCCTTCCGCACCCTCCCCGCTGAAGTCCTTCCCGTGCGGGCAATACTTCCCGTAGGGGCCGCCCTCTAATCTTAGCCCACATGTAACATCGGTTCCGATTTACGTTGATTAAATCATGTGTCGATCAGGTACAAATTGTTTTCCATGATACCACGCATGCATATAAGAACCATCTTTCTTAATAACGCAATCGACATTAAAAGTTAAATCAAATATCCATCAAAAGACAATTTAGAACCGAAATTAATTTCTTCTAAAAGAAGGTATCAACAATACATTCTTCAAATAAAAAATCTAATACTAGAAAAACGTAAATAAACGTCTCCCACCGCAATGCCTAAGACTTTTAGTGGCGTCGCTCAGCTGGATTGATCTCACGATCATGTAACCGTCATGTCACCTACATTAAGTCGATCAAAACATATACACTGCTTGCTCCGCATCAACAACCCATGTATGAGTAGATGTCGAAGCTAAACATGATCACTTCGACGATTGTGAGCATGGTGTACACTCAGAACTCGCCTCTTTTTAGACAACTGGGCTTCCAACGACCTTTCTCTCGCACACTTGAAGATTCCAATGGCTTCTTGTCACCCGCTTCTTCTTCTTTCTCAAAGATTCTTAGCCGCCACTCGGGTTCAATGCCTTTTTCTTCCCCGCCACGCGAGGCTTGCAGCCTGCAGGAACAAAAGGCCAAACTCGCTTTTACCTAGCCTGAACCATATATCCCTCTGCCGATCAAGTTCAGCCAAGAAATACCAAAGTGTAATTCCGCTTGTTCATCTCAAAGGAATCGAGTTTGAACCGTTGGAAGATTTGAAGGGATTATAGTAACTCCGGCACTCGGGATCGATCGTCCCTTCCCAAACCTCAATCTCGGTCATAGCGGCTCATCATCTCGAGGATATGGCCGCTCACCGACGAGCCTTCCTTCATAGTCTATGTCATGATACTCCGAAAAGCTTGAGACTTAGCCGCTCGATTTCCCGAGTACTGAAAGATTTTCGAGATTTGTCATAATCTCGGGCAAGTGTGCCTACGGCGTATCGTCGATGTTGAGCATCGATGACATGTGGCCAACATGTAGCACTTAGCCATCTCATTCGTCTGAGTGCCATCACCGCCTATGCGTATTCCTTATAGCCTCTTGTGCGGCGTTAGCCGCGGCACTTCCATTGGGCGCCAGCAGAGAGCACAAAATTCTGTACTCTTCGGCCGTGAGAACGATATCCAAGTTTTGTTTCCATTCTATGTAATTTTTGCCTCGAGTTTGTTTTCTTTTGAGAATGGCAGAAAGAGGATTAAAAGACATTTTGACGGATTTATCGGTGACCAAACAGAAGAATTTACTATTTATCATAAACTTATGTAAAGAATTGAGTAGATTAATCATAAAACTTTTCAAAATCTTACAACTGCAAAATTGATAAATCAGATCCTCCTCGAGGTTAATACGCATTAAAATTTTGACAATTTACTGTCACAATAATTGATCAAGATCAATTGCATCCTCCTCTTCGAGGTTAATATCGCCATACGCCGCTTCTGCCACTCACCATCGTGATTGCATTACGATTTTATTTCTACAACACACTCCCATAACAATGTTCACGTGTCGATAACAAAACCAAGCTATCTCATAAAATTTGATTGAACCCTAAAACTCGCACAGCTCTCAGATTATTTCCCTACAAAGCAGGTGGCAATAATATCGGGAACCACTTTCTAGTTCATTCTATTTATTATGGTGTTCATTTCTACAATCCTATCGCTTAGATTATTCTCCCTACTTTCAGGAAAGTATAACAATATTGTAAAATCACCACAAAATTAAGAAATGAGATCATATATAAACTTTTAGTTCATAATTATCGCTTAGATATTTTGGGTTATGGTTTCTCATTAATTATCCATTAGCCTTAAGGCAAATTAAGACTAATTAAATTCTTTTGGTATTTAATTGACTGCATAATTAAATCTTTTATTATCTTTAGTATCGTAGTTTAGGAATTTATTTATTCTAGAATTTAATTCTTATTCATGTCTAAAATAAAGTACATTATTTATAATCTTAATTAGACATGAAAAATTAAATTCATATAATTTCCAGGTTCAAGATTAGGAAGAAAATATTATTTAATATAATCTTATATATATCTATCTTATTTATAGATTCTAGATATATATTATAATTAGGAAATTATTAAATTATTCTTATCTATATCATCTAGGATATAAAATATTCATATATATAGAAAATAATCAAAATATTCCTAAAATCTAGGGAAATCATCCCAAAATATTTTATTTCATTAAATAATATTATTTTTAATGATATCTTTTAATTTAAGAATTAAATAATTATTAAAATAATCTTTCGTCAATATCTTCTGATTCGAGGTTTGCACGAATCATCACGACGAAGATTCGAAGACTTGCCACCGAGACGCTTGCCGGAGCGGCGAGTTCGCCGCCCGACTGCCGCCGACAACTCGCGCCCGAGAGCACGCTGCTTCCTCCCTCCCTTCTCCCGGCGTAAAGTCCGCCGAGTCACTCCCTCCGTCGACGTCCAACCAGAAACGCGGCCAGAGCCGTTCCTCTCCGACGAACTCCCACTACTCTGGCGGCTTCGCGCGAACCAGCAGCTGCCGCTGTTGGGGATAATCGCAGCGGAAATTGCAAAACAAATAAATCCACAAAAGAATCTATTTAGGTGATTATGTGGGTCGATTCAATTTCATGCTTGAACATGTAGAGACATATAATTGCGTAATTAATCACATAATTTAAATTAAATTATGATGTTGAATACTTACAATAATGATTCTCCAAAGAATCGGAAAGTGGCTTGCTACTTCTCCATGTGTAGATCTTGAAGCTTGATTATGAATGCAAGACCAAAGATCTTCTAACCTATGACTTAACTCTATAGATCTAAATTCCTTGTGGGAGGAATCTCTTAGAAATTATAAGAATCTTGAAGGAGAAGGCAAGCTAGAGTGTGGAGGCTAGGGTTTTGTGTTGTGTATTTGTCTCTTCTTCCTTACATTCTTATTTATAGAGTTTATGATGGGGTAAGTTAGGGATCTATGGGGCTTGGATTAGAAACTCGATTAGACAGCTTCTTTACTTAATTAGAATTATAACCCATAATTTAATACTTAGGCCAAATGGAATATTTCTGTAATCACTATAGAAGAAATGATTGACCATTACCATCCAATCAGTGATTACAAGCAATCCGGGTAAACCTAAGTGTAATACTCCCATAAATAGAATTTAAAAATGCAGACGTTTTAAACTTTTTGGTATATTCACAATTAAAAATGAAACGTTTTCCTAAAACTCTTACATTTCTATCTCTCCTTTTTTAATTCTAAAACTTTTTCCCCTTTCACTCTTCAAATTAACTTTACAAAACAACTATTTTCATAAAATCCAGGTACATGAATTTTCAAATGTTGCATTTTAAGTGGGGACGGAGGGAGTATATTATTTCTCGTGTCTAAGACTTTCTATATCCATTAATTAATTTGTGGTCTGCTATAGACTTTAAATTAATCAATATCTTTATTTCCAAAAGTTTGTCTAGTACGAGATGTATATCAAAATATACTTTTCCTTTTCTATTTGTGCTTGGATTAAATCCAAACCAGTAGGGTTTCCGAATAATAGAACTTATCCGGAACACCTCTTGGGGATATAGTCGAGCCCACTATGTGACCACTTGCTTGATTCAATACGATAATAAAGCGGCACCATACGGTTGTTAATTCACTTCTTGCGAGATATGTCGGGGAATATTGGGTTGCGAAAAACTCTTGTGGCCTGATTGATAGAAGTCAAAGTAAACGTATGATTAAATAGCGTGTGTCCTATATTATTATTAAAAAGATTAGGAAATATTAAATCTCCAAGACATCGTCTTACAGTAGATAGATAACAAAGACGCGTGTCTATACTTTAGATCCATTCGATGCTTTATCTGCTTGCTGAGTGTCAATAGTCATTTTCAAGGTAAAGACGACATTTCGGATGGACAACATGCAACCTTTCAGCGATAGGTAGCCAAAGCTATCTAAGGTTGTGAAAAAGTTTTACTTCTACAAGGTACCGGTTGCGCCGACCTACTGTGATGACTTTGTTCCACGACCTCTTCCTAGAAGACTTAGACTGATTTTACTTTCCGGCGTTTTAATTATATAATTTAATATACAATTAAATACGGTCAATACCGCAATTAAAGTAAAATACACAGTGTGAATAAAACATTTATTATTCTAATTAAATGAAGAGTGTTAAAATACAAAATTTTATCAAATTAAAAAAATCAAAAAATGCTTTTAGATATATTTTCCCAAAAAGAAGGCCGGGGAGTGATCCATGCACTCCCCCAAAACCAATGTATCTATGGGGCTCATGAGACCCTCCCACGGGGCACTACAACATCCGGTATTATTTAAGTTTGGATTTTTTGTTAATGGTAATTGTTCGGTTAATGGGGTGACTGGAGCTCTTCAAGAGCTATCTCACCGGGCTTATGATCTTATATATTTTCCTTTGAAGTGGCATGAGTGCTCAATCACTTTCTTTTTCCAGCCCAAGAATTCATAATTTTTCTTCCCTCTAGGGTATCCTATAAACAAAATACCTCCGTCCTAGATTCCACTTTTTTGGATCATTTTCCAATACATACACCCCACCCCCGAGAGGGGAGGGCCCCCAAAACCCCTTTATGGGGGTAGTAGGAACTGATTTGGAAGGAAAGGGGCGAGATAGGTTGCCAAAGCAATGCATCCCCCCAAAAAAAAAAGGGAACCGGCAAAATCCCCCTGAGCACCATATTTAATAAGGTCATTTTCCCTTTACCCCCATTCCCCCGGGGGGCCCCGGCGCAATGCTTAATTGAATTCCCCTCCCGAAAAGAACCCCCAAAAGGTTCGGAAGGGAACCAACTCATGCTTTTAAAAATTTCAATTTAAACCCAATGTTCTGAGTTGATCATGCAAAAATAATAAAAAAAACAAAGAAATGCCGAATCAAATAAAACATGCATACAAAATTTTCCCCAAATTTAAAACAAAAACACCCAAAAAGGTTTTTATACCAATTGATGGAACCGGCAAAAGCTGTTAACTTATTTTCATAATTTTACAATTATTAACCCCAAAAAATACATAATAATAATCATTTAGCATTATTTAGACAAAATCTATTCGCGTAAAATCACATGATCACCATAATTGAATTAATCATGCTATGAATATTTAAACCTAAAACATGCTTTTTCCGGGGAAAAAAACCTAATTAATTCTCCAAAGAATTAAATCATCCCTTTCCACGGATGTTAATACTAGACCACAAACTTCCTCCGGGTTTCCCGAACCGTATTCCAATATCGGGGGGCTGATCACTGAATACTGGACTTAAATAAAGAAAAGAAAAATCCTTTTAATGAGGAATTCAAATCTCCTTCACTAAAAAATTTTCAAAAATTTTATGAAATAAAAATTTTGTTATTTTGCTCCCTTTATTTCCCATTTATATTAAGTTTCCCTTTTACCTGTTACTAAAGGTTTTATAGGCCCTCCAATTTATTTTTTCTAATTAAAAAACCCCCAATTTAATATAAATTTTAATTGGGAAAATTACGAAAACCCATACGTAAGTAATATTGAACTCTCCCCATCCAAATCCAAATTATCCGGGGTTTCCCAACTTTCATTTCCCCGCTTAAGATTAAAATGTCCATTAATTAATTAATGTCTGCTATTGACTTAATTAATTAACTTTTTATTAATTCCAAGAGTGGACTTAGCATGAAACGCTTATTTATTATTCATAGAGTAATCAAACTCCAACTAGCTAGGTTCCGAATAATAAAACCTTGTTTCGCGCCCCTCTTGAGGACATTATCAACGAGACTCACTACGCACGATTCAATATAATAGCAATCCTAGCACCGCTAGATATTGATCAACTACCCAATATATCAGGATAATTGGGTTACGAAAAACCCGCACCATTTGATAAGTGAAAGTAATGCATAATCAATACCGTATGCTCAATGCTAACCTACATTGATTAAGAAACAAATATTTATCAAGACCTCGCCTTCAAGATAGCCTAAGGACAAGTCTTGCTTAGATCCGTTCAATGCTATACCACACCAATGTCATCTTATTGCAGAACGTTTAGAAATATGCGGATCGACATTGCAACCTTTCTCGATGGATAGTCAAATTCCAACTAGGTTGTGAAATTCATCTTTTCTTTGTTTAGAACTGACCGTGTTACCTTAAAGTGGACGACGCCCACAACCGGTCTACTAAAACAAAGACTTAGACTTTGTTAAGTTAACTTATACATTTAAACATGCATTAACATCCATTAAATGTAAAACATAACAACATTATGACAAAAATAATCTGTTTATTCATTGGAAAATAAAATAAGAGTTTTACGATTCAATCACTCAAACGTGATTTCTAGTATACAAACTCTAACAAGTCGGTTTGGTGCCCCTTACACAGAAGACTTGTACAATACAAATAAATCGCATACGCATCTATTTGACCGATTATGCGATTAATCAATACACATGTTAAACATATAATTGCATGCTAGAACGCAAATAATTCATGCTCATAGAAAGTATAAATCCTAAAACATGAATTCTACTTTAGTGGTTACCGATTTGATTCTCCAAAGAATCGCGATTGCTCGCGCTTCTCCACGTGATGATCTTCGATACTAGCTCACGATCTTCTCTTGGTTCCCGAACTGTATCTCGATATCGTGGTGGGGTGATCTTATCAAAATACTAGGAATCGAATAAAGAAGACTTAAAATTCCTCACTTGGAGGAGCTAAAATTCCGTTCTCCTTCCTGAGGTAAGGACTAAAATTTCATGTGAATGAAATAATGATTATTTTGCCTCCTTTATTCTCCTATTTATATTAAGTTCCTTTGGCCGTGACGGATCTATGGAAGGTTTTGGATATGGGCTCCCCAATTAGCCTTTTACTAATTAAGTTGAACCCACAATTTAATACAAAGCTTATATTGGAATATTACGAGACCACTACTAAGTAATATTGAACTCTCCCCATCCAAATCCAAAATTACAAGTAATTCGGGTTTCCGTTATTTATATTATTTATTTCCCGCACTTAAGATATAAATGTCCATTAATTAATTAATGTTTTCTATGGACTTAATTAATATCTTATTAATTCCAAGAGTGGACTTAGCAAGAAACACTTATTTATTATTCATAGAGTAATACAACTCCAACGGCTTCATGTAATAATAAAACCTTGTTCAAGCTCCTCTTGAGGACATTATCAAACGAGACTCACCTCGCGCACGATTCAACATAATAGCAATCCTAGCACCGCTAAAATTAATCACCACTACCCAATATATCGATTATTGGGTTCTGTAAAACCCGCACCATTTGATAAGTCAAAGTAGTGCATAATCAATACCGTATGCTCAATACTAACATATGTAGATTAAGAAATAATATTTTATCAAGACCTAGTCTTTCATGGATAAGATAAAGACACGTCTTGCGTTAGATCCGTTTAGTGCTATACCACACCAATGTCATCTTATTTCGAAGGCTTAGAAATATGCGATGACATTGCAACCTTCCACGATAGGTAGTCTAAGCCTATCTAGGTTGTGAATTTCTTCTTTTCTTTTGCAAAGCATTGCATAGATCTGACCGTGTTACCTTAAAGTAGACGCCCACAACCGGTCTACTAAGCAAAAGACTTAGACTTTGTTTGTTTTATACATTTAAATGTTTATAAAACATCTTATAAATGCACAAGCAAACACAATGTAATAATAATAGTGATTCTATTCGATGAACTGCTCGAATATCGACCGGTTAAAAGTGGATTGTAGAGTTTTACGTATACAAGCAAGATTCTATTCGCGAAACTACTAAACATGCTTTTCAAAATATCAAACCTAACAATCTCCCACTTATACTCAAAACATGCTTTCAGTATACCCACGCCAAAAACTCTCCCACTTATACTCAAAGTAGGTCTTTGTACTAGATATATCGAACTACCATTCATTTCACTAAGTGAAAGAAAAATCTTGGTTGTTCTCTCGATAAAATCTTTTTCACCATAATGTCTATGCTGCTGTACTTGATCTTTAATTAATTTCATCCCCATATGTGATTGCTTAGCTTAATAAACTCGTCGTCCCCGAGTTAGCCTTCACTAGAGTAATAAAAATAATACTCATAGGCATACTCAAACTTACGCTAGTCCTCAGGCGCCGGAATCCAACCTAACTCTTGGCCAATTGTCCACCCCATTGATCGGGTATAGCACATTCTCGACAGGGTCATCATCGTGGACTTCAAATAATATCGGGAGACGTAACGCGTGACATCCTCGCCATTCTTGTTAATTACCGATAAACATGAGTGCACGGGATTCCCGGTAGCGCCGTCTGCACGAGCATGTAAAATCCCGCATGTTCACAACATATTGGCCAGAGGCCCGATACTTGGTAGAAGCTTCTCGTTCCATGTAGCTCTCCACGAAGAAGCCCCCGCGTACAACTTATCCATAATCTCCTTGATAACAGAGGACTACGTGGTCGTAGTTCTTGATCCACCGCCTCGATCTGAATCCTTTCCATCCGACTCGCCCGAATGTCCTCCAACATACCGATAATAGCTTTCTCTCGAGCCAATGCAACCTTTGAATTAATGTCTCGCAAATATTGTTGAGGAGCACATCACAACAAGTATGCGGGGAGAAATAGGCCTTCACCCATTGTTCTTTGTGAGCAACCCCAGTAGGCCGTGATGTGCTTGGGGATACTCAACCCGCAAAGCATCCATCAATCTCCCACAACCGGTCCTTGAAATTCTCCCACGAATCTCTTCTTGAAATTGTTGTAGATTTGCTGCACACAAAAGCGATGTTCGCTCAGGCGAAATCCTCAGCAATCACTTTTGCAAGACCCCGCCACCAAGTGCAAAATAAATCACGTTGAGTTAAAGTATTAAACTTTAATTACAATCGAAGTATATAAGATCGATGAAATCACATAACACAAACCTTTTGTTGGTCGACATAAACACATATCTTGGGCCATTCGCATGCAAGTCTAGGTCTTCGACAAGTATTCTAGAAACCATTTCCACTAGACGTAGCCCTCGCTCGATCCCGCCGAAATCGGCCACCACCAGCCATTGTTAGGATCAATTCCTTCTGTCATGAGTTGTCCTCTATACATTCTTCGCAAGAAACAAAGATAATGGGACGACAAAATGCATCCACCCCTTCTTCAATGGTCCCGTGACAACAATAGAACCTCATGAATCTCGGGCTAAGGCCCCAGGATCCCTCATATTCTCGTAGTGTACATGCAGCTGGAATTAGGGTGTGTCCGTTCCAATTCGCCTTATAGTAGAACAAGTTCTGTATTGGGTGTGAGCCGAATATGCCTTCCAGTGCGTGCTCTCGGCTCGATATGCTTTCATCCTACCGATCATCAAGCCAAAATTTCTCGACACCCGTATAGTGCGAGTGGAATGTGTGGGTTGTCTTTGATCTTCTCCATGTAACGCTCACCTAGCCACTTTGTGTGAGCCATCTCGATCCAACTTGAGATCATGTGAGCGTGATCCCGTTGCATGTTCATCACCACATAATCATGTCTTGTGTGTTTCGAGCTTCCTCAAGTACACATACCACTCACAGGCCTTGCCCCTACACACGACACGAAGTTTGTCGCCGTCATTTTTTCACATGAACTCGCGTCGGTCATGATAGCGTCGTCGCAACACTTCATAAAAGAAATCTATGTCCTTCAACACATTACCGGGCCTCCACAATGGAAGCTCATTTCGCTAGAGCTTGAACGGGGTATACTAATACCTTTCCTCTTTAAACCCTCCAAATCTCAAGATCGTCAAGATCTTCAAGATCTTGTAGCTCCTCTGCAAATTTTCATCATCGCAAAGTGGTTATCTGCTTGTTCATCTTCTCCACGACCGGCGAATACTTTTCGCCGTTCGACCTCGCCTCCGCTGGTCTTCACCTTCCACGGCTCTTCGCTTCAAGGCACTTGTTCTACTCTTCATTTTCGCGCTATTGTTGGAAAATTTATTCATAATAACATGTAAATAACGCTCATCTCGGCACATGTTTGCCAACAATATAAAATGGTGATCTCGTCATCTTCATCATCGATCGGAGGCCCCTCGTTATGGAGATGGCGGTCGGCATAATGTAAATGATGGAATGTATATATCATCGAAGGTACTACTTCGGCTCCTCAATGATTTCCCGGTACCGGTACAGTGTGCTACTTCGAACGCATCATCGGACACTTATCCCGTTGGAGCTCCATGTTGCACATCCGTTCAATCCCGGGCATTAACATTTCATCCGTCATGTCCTCTATGATGGGAATTTCCCAAAGCTGCTTTCCCTCGAAACTCGATGGTCGGTTGGACACACCCTCTTTTTGGGTTTTTCCCGAGTCGTAACTTTGTCACTTGAATTCACGGTTGAAGGAATTGGAACCACGTGTTCTTTCCGATACGGACCTTGGAATAACAACCTACAATCAACAAAAGCCCGAAAACATATATCAAAACCAAGCCCCAAACATATTTCAAAATCACAAACGAAGACCAAACAACCAAACATTCTATATAATCACAAACGTAGTTGCAATAATGTTTTACTACCTCTGCCTGAGCGTGGGCTTCGTATCCATTGAGTCTATAACTTGGTCATCCACGCAATAACTTCATCCGTGGATCATCGTTTGGAGGACTTATGGATGTTCATCTTCCTTGGCGGCCTTTGAATAAAAACCTTCGATCACAACACATCATCGGGAACGAATACCAAACATTGAATTTAATATATACATAACAAGCGTATTCAAATTGTGTTGCACCCGCGTTTCAAGTTGTGTTGCACCTCGATATGCAACCGTCACCATCTCCTTAAATACACTTTAAACCCTCCATGGCTTACATCATGTTGTACATCCCTTGGTTTGATTGATCTCTGTATTGGGACATCCCACATTACAATCCACAAAACATAAAAGAATGAATCCAACAACCCTCAAAATTTAAGTATGTAATCACGAGACATTATTATACCCGGCAGTTGCATGGACATCTCCCTTTTACAACAACCCAACCGATACATCATTGTCTTCAACATCAAACATAGCAGTTTGGGTTGGGCTCCTTTTCCTCTTCTGAATCAAAACGTGCATCAAATTCTTAGCGGTACCCTCTTCCATCAATTTCTTAGCGGCGGCGCTCATCGTCCTTT
This sequence comes from Salvia hispanica, assembly GCF_023119035.1. Classification (NCBI taxonomy): domain Eukaryota; kingdom Viridiplantae; phylum Streptophyta; class Magnoliopsida; order Lamiales; family Lamiaceae; genus Salvia; species Salvia hispanica. Next base: position 2,985 of record NW_025952499.1, on the reverse strand, counting down.
TTCCGCGGAGGCGTCTTTTAAACTCTCGGTAAGATATTGTTCGAACTCGATATCCCTTGGGTACCACTCATCATCAATGGCTTCCCTTTCCACGATCTTCTTCTTCCCTTTCCCACGATCCTGTGCTCCCTATTCCTTTCCGTTTAAGAGGCCTTGGCACGACTAGATCAGGTTCCTCAATCTCTTCAATGACCACTCCGGATTTTTGCAAACTTTACGATATTTGAGATACTCCTCCAGCTTTTTCCTTACTGGCTGCTTGATGGCGAGTGCCGCAGTAATCTCGGCGACGTAAAGGTGAACTAGCTTTGTCTTAGTAGCCGCCACTTGGAGAAAACCGGTTAGATGTGGTTCCTCAATAAGGGGCATCAACGAGCCTCTATGTCGATGCCCATACACTTATCCTTGTACTTCGGATGCGATAATAAAACTCATAGCGTTTTCATATCGTACTTAACTTTAGCACCATACTTGAGTGATCCGAAGTCAGCGAGGTTATGTTGCAAAAGTCAAAGAATGTCAAAAGACCCCCACAATACTTCTTGTTTATTGATTTCGCGAATCGCCAGTGGTGTAAGAGCGAGAACCTCTCGGGATAGTCCTCTGTAAGGGTTTAGGGAGTTTACAACAAAAAAATTCAAAATTAAACCATGAACCTCTTGTTATGGTTTAGGGTTAAGGAAGTTAAGATATAAAAAAATCAAAATTAAACCAATTCACCAAATGCCACGACATCAAAACAAATTCCCAAAATTTTCTATTTCGGAACCCTAAATCACGGCTTGAATCTAGTGAGCGAGTTGTGAAATTTATTGAACGATTTGTGAAATTTTAGAAGAAAACTTGCGTGATACATTTGCAGGACAAAGAAATCCAATTCGGGATCGCGGATGTCCCATGTCTGCAGGTCTACGTCGTTCGGTGCGGTGCGCGGCTAGATTGCGTTTTCCGCCGTGAGCGACCGGGAGGACGACGCTCGAGAGGAACCACCTCGCTTCCGAGAGGACGACGCTCCGGAGGAACCACCTCGGTTCCGTTTCAGCGGCATGATGAAATAGGTTAGATGCAAGGCGACTCAAATGGAACAAAAATGGGTTGAAAGAAATGGAGAAAATAGAGTGAAATGGAGTGGAGAGAGAAGAGAGCGCAAAAGAAATAGGAAAAGTGATTTGGAGGGAAGATTAATTTTAGAAACATTTCAATGCAAGTCTTGGTATAGGTGGCGTGTAGGAGGGGAAGAGGCGAAACAACTACGCATTTTCGAGGGAGAGAGGATGGAAGATATGACATTTTGTGTCATATCATGCCTAGTTGTCGGCTTAACTACGGTCATGTTGCGGTCCATGCGGAGCGTCGGAGCGTGTGTGTAAGTGCAGAATGCCCTTTAAGGGCCAGGGCGTTTTGGTCCGAAAAACTTGGTATGTGATTGTATTAAATGTTAGACCCGTATAATGGTATTTTTTTGTTAGGGGCCTGGTGCAATACAGCAAATATTAAAGGGCATTTCATGCGGTTCACTCTTTTTATAAATATTTTGTACATTCAAACTTAGGATGTTATATGATTTATATGGTAATAGGTACGAAGAGGAAAAATACGAAGTAAAAGAAAGATAGAAAGTGGATAATAAATTGATTTTAGTATTAAGACTAATTTTATTGGTTACACTAAAAAAAAAATGAAATTATTTTTTGTTGTGTACTCTCTCATCTCATGCAATCATCTTGCCATGCAAATACTTGCACATTTTGTTTTTGAACTGCTCAAATTATTTGTATTATTTTTATTTTAGGAAAAATTATGATATTTAGTTAAAACATTCACTTAATTAAGTGTCTGTCTTATACTCTTATTGCACTAACAATTCTACACTAATTAATCATGTTAAATTTATACTATTAAAATGAAAAATGCGTGTAGTATTGACTGTTTGAACACACACTCTACGAACCAAAATTAAAAGTAGTATTGACAGATAATTATACTTAGGGATTTCGGTGTAGCACATGAATCGGTGGTGCCAAATATCGCAAATTTATAGGGTTAGGGTCGAAAATTTATCGTCGATAAAATTAAAACCGATTAGCCACACCGATCAACCACTAAGTTAGATCAGAAAAACAGATAAAATTTCTATTATTCTATTTTTACTTCTAATTTGACACTTTATTGATTAATTTTATAATATAGATAACTGAGCTTTCAATTTTATATTAAATATATAAATTATATATTTAATTTATTTATGCAATAATTGATAAATATATGAAAAACTTCAAATTCACAAAAAAAATGTATTTAAATTTCTAAAACATGCATTAAAATTTCACGAAATATCTCAAATATTAGTATTTGATCATGTTTATGATTGAGTTTAAGCATATATCTCAAATTTATCATAATTAAATATTTTTCATTTTATGAATATAATATTTTTAAATCTTATTAAATTGGATTGATCGCGTATTAATATTATCGTACTGCATACGATTAACCGTTGGCTAGCAAACCGGCTTTTAGGGTTAGGGTTGAGCTTATACTTGAAAGAAATCGTCCAACATTAGCATGCCGATTGAGCCATGACCGAATAGGTTGCACAGCTCGATAGTAAGCCGATTGACATCCTAATTATACTATGCATACAAATATTTTAAATAAACAGATAATTATACTATACATACAAAATAATTTAAAATAGTGGAGTATAAAATGTTTTGAATTTATAAAAAAATATACAGCATAATTTCATTGCTATCTGCGCCTGTGAATTTGTCAATCTCATTCTCCTCAATGTCCTCTAGGTCAAGTCATTACTTGCAAAGGTATCCATCTCTTCGATTTCCTTGTGTTTCTCTGCTTATCAATTGAGTGTTTTGTTGATTGATTACTTTTCCCTTTTCTTTTACTAATATTTGTAGCGGCGGTGGCCTGGGAACCCAATAAACCTCTGGTGATCGAAGAGGTGCAGGTGGCGCCGCACCAAAA
>NW_025952498.1:0-2772 GCF_023119035.1 Salvia hispanica | reverse complement strand
TCCCGTTCTGTAGTTCCATGAGCCAACATTACCCTGCCAGTTTGAGCTATCTCATCCACATAATACAACCCATGACGTTCAGTGCCACGCCCAATAATCGTCCCCGACCGAATATCCTGGAGAAAACAAAACTTAGGATGCATTAGAAGAGTACAGTTTAGTTCTTGTGTAACTTGACTGATGGACATTAATTTTTGTGTCAAGGATGGGACATATAAACAATCTGAAACTTTCAAGGTTGGGGATATTTGAACAGTGCCAGCCCCTTCTACCCTCAAAATTTCTCCCCTGGCTGTTTCAACATGGGTCCTTCTAGATTTATGTAGCATTTGAAAATCAGACCTATCATATGTCATAGTGTCCGTAGCTCCACAATCAAAAATCCATCTCTTATCTTTTTCCCGACTTATTTCTCGTACTTCACATGCGATGGCAATATCAGGGTCATTTTTAAGTACGGAAAAACGATTTTGGCACATAATATTATCATGCTCCTTTTTCTTGGGTGTATTTTGCAAGGAATCAAAGCTATGGGGGGTTTTTTGTGAAAATTTTGAAAAATGGGGGTCAGGCTGCAATTTTAATAAAATAGAAGGGTTTAGGTTATTAAACCCAAACCCTTTACCTTCTGTTATCTCCGCCGCCCCTCCAAAATTTGCTCTAGCCTTCTCTTCTTGATTTCCCTTGTTCTCTGTCGGCACTGCTTGAGAAGCCCACCATCCCGGAGCGGTCTCCGGTTGTCTGCCAACTCCTCCGGCGTAGGCGACCTCTCGGTTGCCCGCCGGAGGATTTTCGCCTAGTGCCAATTCCTGTCCTCCGATGACCATCTTTCCTTTTGCGGTGGTAGAGCGATTTCGCTTGTGGCCATCTTCCCACCACTCCGGGAAACCGACAAGGTGGAAGCATGTCTCTCGTGTGTGTTTCGACATGCCACAGTGGGAGCAGATTAGCTTGGATTTGTCAATTTTTGGGTATTGCGACGAGGCGCTCCGATTCTGTGGTGGTGCTCCCTTGTGCGGCGGCGGCGGTGGTCCCCTGCTTGGTCGATTGAATTGGGTAGGCGGTGGTGGTCCGCCGTACCGGGCTCCAAAACCCGACCCTATCTCTGAGAATCCCGGCTCTTGAGTTGCTGGATTCCAGATGCTTGTTCGATTTTCTTCTTGTTTGATGGCGGCGAACGCCATTTCGGCAGTTGGCTCCGGGGTCTCTTTGAGTAGATCCCGTCGAAGTCGATCATATTTCACATCTAATCCGGACAGAAATTGGTATAATTTCTTTGTCTCGTTTTCTCTCTGGTATATTAATGCTCCTTTATCACAGCATGTATATGGGCAAGCGGCGGTGGTCCCCTGCTTGGTCGATTGAATTGGGTAGGCGGTGGTGGTCCGCCGTACCGGGCTCCAAAACCCGACCCTATCTCTGAGAATCCCGGCTCTTGAGTTGCTGGATTCCAGATGCTTGTTCGATTTTCTTCTTGTTTGATGGCGGCGAACGCCATTTCGGCAGTTGGCTCCGGGGTCTCTTTGAGTAGATCCCGTCGAAGTCGATCATATTTCACATCTAATCCGGATAGAAATTGGTATAATTTCTTTGTCTCGTTTTCTCTCTGGTATATTAATGCTCCTTTATCACAGCATGTATATGGGCAAGGTTTTCTGGTTTCGATGCTTACCCATAAACTCTGTAATTCGCTCCAATATTCCTCAAGGGTTTGATTCCCCTGTAGCGACCTGCTTGTCTTTGTGTCGAGATCGTAGACCTGGAGTGGGTCAGCTCTCACTTCGAAGGTTGTTGTGAGGCTTTTCCAGACGCCTTTTGCCGTTTGGTGTTGAGCAAACTGCATTACCAGCTTTGGCTCCATGTTTTGGATGAGCCATGAGTATACTGTGTAATCGGCTGCCTGCCATTCCTTGAACTTGGGGTCGTCGAGTGATGGTGGTGTGGACTCCCCCTCGAGGTGTTCCAGTTTTTCCCGACTGCCTATTGCGGCCTTCATTAACCGGGACCAAACTGGGAAGTTCTTCCCATCGAGTTTGATTCCAACTGTTACTGTTTCAATGGTTTTGGACATTTTTAATGATGCTCACTTGATTTTTGGCTATTTTGGTTGTAGGGCTGAAGATGGATAGATCAGACGTGTGCCGGATTTTGGTTGAGGGGTTTGAGAAAGGTAGAGAACGATGATGATTTTGAATCTGAGTTCAAACGAAAATTGAAGGTTTTTGGATCGAAAAAACTGCTCTTGATACCATGTTGTTTGTATTGAACTGATTTTCCATTTGATTGTGTTATTAAAAGATACATTTTACACTCCTATTTATAGGACAAGATCATTGAATATGTCTAGGAACTTATGAACTAGGAACTCTACCATATTAATGATATATTCCCTTGAGTCCCTAAAATACTCTTTCCCATAATCTTGAGACTATCATATTTCCTTTCCAACAAAGGGGACGATGCTTCTGATTCTAATAGTGTCCACAATAGTTCGGCCAAACCCAAGCCAAGCCAAGCCACAAATTCTTGTGCACAGCAACAAAAAAATTTGTCCAGCCCAATAGTGGACAAGCCACCGTCACAAATCACATTATGTTTTCAATTGTTGATATATTTTAATTCAATTAGAATAAAAATTATCAGACTATAATAATTAGAAAAAAAGCATAATATAATACTCCCTCCGTCCCGGATAATTCGTCCCAGTTTTACATTTCGGTCCGTCCCACATAATTTGTCCCATTTCACTTTTACCAATTTTGATAGTGGGCC
>NW_025952497.1:0-2000 GCF_023119035.1 Salvia hispanica | reverse complement strand
CTCCTAAGCCAAATTCTGAAGCTGAAGAATCTGAAGAGGAGTTTATTCCAGGACGCCCAGGGGTGTGGCTGACTAAGGAACTGTTGGAATCTATGAGGCAGTTCGACGATCAGAAACGGGCCACAGTGTACAAGGAGCGATGCAGTGCAGGGAAAATGGCTAAGTCTGGGAAGCAGTACAGCCCCAAGGAACTTCGGATGATTGCATGCGATGAAGACTTCTGTGCATGTATCTATTCAATAGGGTTTGAGTGGTTGCTAAAGCACAGCCAGGAGAAAGTAACGGTGGACCTAGCACGAGAGTTTTTCTCCACATTCCGACTGAAGAACACTTCTGACCTTGATGCGGACTCCATAACTTTTAGGCTTTTTAATGAGGAACACGAGATGAGCATCCGGGAATGGTCCTTGAGGATGGGGCTGTTCACCAAGGCTGAGGATGATGAAGGAATTTTAGGTTTGGTATACTGAAAAGCATGTTTCGAGCAAGTTTCGCACGAATAGAATCTTGCTTGTATACGTAAAACTCTACAATCCACTTTTAACCCGATTCAGTATTATTCGAGCAGTCTCGCACGAATAGAATCACTATTATTATTACATTGTGTTTGCTTGTGCATTTATAAGATGTTTTATAAACATTTAAATGTATAAGAAACAAACAAAGTCTAAGTCTTTTGCTTAGTAGACCGGTTGTGGGCGTCGTCCACTTTAAGGTAACACGGTCAGATCTATGCAATGCTTTGCAAAAGAAAAAGAAGAATTTCACAACCTAGATAGGCTTAGACTACCTATCGTGAAAGGTTGCAATGTCAGTCCGCATATTTCTAAGCCTTACTGAAATAAGATGACATTGGTGTGGTATAGCACTGAACGGATCTAACAGCAAGACGTGTCTTTATGCTATCTACTGAAAGACTAGGTCTTGATAAAATATTATTTCTTAATCTACATATATTAGTATTGAGCATACGGTATTGATTATGCACAACTTTGACTTATCAAATGGTGCGGATTTTTCGCAACCCAATAATCCTGATATATTAGGTAGTGGTGATTAATATCTAGCGGTGCTAGGATTGCTATTATGTTGAAACGTGCGCGAGGTGAGTCTCGTTTGATAATGTCCTCAAGAGGAGCTCGAACAAGGTTTTATTATTCGGAAAACTGGCCAGTTGGAGTTTTATTACTCTATGAATAATAAATAAATGTTTCTTGCTAAGTCCACTCTTGGAATTAATAAGATATTAATTAATTAAGTCCATAGCAGACATTAATTAATTAATGGACATTTATATCTTAAGCGCGGGAAATAAATAATAAACAAAGTGGAAACCCGGATTACTTGTAATTTCGGATTTGGATGGGGAGAGTTCAATATTACTTCTGTAGTGGCTGCTCGTAATATTCCAATATAAGCTTGTATTAAATTGTGGGTTCAATTTAATTAGTAAAAAGCTAATTGGGGGAGCCCATATCCAAAACCTTCCATAGATCCCTGTCTGGGCCCAAAAGGAACTTAATATAAATAGGAGAATAAAGGAGACAGAAAATACACATTATTATTTTCTTGAAAATCACGTTCACTCCTCAAAATTAGAGAGGGGACGATTTTTTCTATTATTCTACTCCGTGAGAATTTCAGCTCCTCCTCCGTGAGGAATTTTCTGTCTTCTTTATTTAAGTCCTAGTATCCCGGTGAGATCAGCCCACCCTGATATCGAGATACAGTTCGGGAACCAGAGAGAAGATACGAGGTCTAGTACTGAAGATCATCACGTGGAGAAAGCGCGAGCAATCGACGATTCTTTGGAGAATCAAATCGGTAACTCTAAACCGTAGTATTCATGTTTAGGATTTACTTTCTTTGAGCATGAATTATTTGCGTTCTAGCATGCAATTATCTGTTTAACATGTGAATTGATTAATCGCATAATCGGTCAAATAGATCCGTATCTGATTTATTTGTTTTGTACAAGTCTTCCGCTGTGCAAGGGGCAC
>NW_025952496.1:0-2000 GCF_023119035.1 Salvia hispanica | reverse complement strand
CAAATGAGACATAGAGACTATCATAAGAAAGAAAAAAAAGACATCCCTACATTGTCAAATTCAGCTGAAATATGTGAGTTTTCGCCCATGAACCAAACCTGCATGAAAGATAAAGTATACGTGTAAGATAAATATGTGTGCGGATGATTATGACACAATCATAAGCTATACAAGTGCCTATTTCCAATACTTTTGCTTCAATTATCAAATTCGAAGATACTTTATCAAATCCATAGATGATGAGGGACAGCACGATACCATAGCAGATAGAGTTTGCAGCCCAGCTGCCCTTAAATGTTGCACCTTCTCATCTTCTCCAACTTCTTGGGCAAGCTCGCAGAGCCTTGGAATAAATCCATCTAAGGTAAACATGTAAGTTCCATCATTCTGCATAGTCGTGAAAACGAGGTGAATCAGTCTAATGCTTCCACACGGAACCAGAGGACCCTAAGCTAGAAAAGGGCATCTGAAGAAACAAGTATCAAAACTAGCAGCACGTGACCTGGTTATTAACGAAAACAAAGAGCGATTGGCATCCAATAAGTAAAATTTCTTCGTTGTTTGGTTGATCTAGCAAGGTTTGAACAATAGTCATTAAACTATTTGCGAACAAAGGCCTGGAAAATACAATAAGTTATATGTGTTAGGACTGGATGATCTCACTCATAAGAATTGCAACATATCAAATAAATCCAATGAAAGAAAATGGACATACATTTGCTCCCGGCAAGATGATATCAATTTCCTGTAAATACACATAACAACTTTCACTGCGTGAAAATTTTCATTCCTCAATTCCTTATAGAGTTTTTGCTCTAGGGAGCTTGCAATCTGTATACAAAAAGAAACCCATAAAACATACCGTCAAATAATTTTATTAATAATTAATTGAAAAATCAGTTGAGCTGACAATATTAAAGATGATTGAGATGCGAGTGTGTCATATTTCAACACTGGAAACCACGACATGTAACGAACATATGATATGTTGGTGGCCGACTCACTATAATTATTTACAATTTGTTAAAATAATACAAATTTTAAATTATAATCTGGACCGTTAGATTTCAAGATTTGATGTCAATGATAAATAACGTCAACACAACGTCAATCAGTTGACAATGTTGACAATTTCGTGGACGTTATTTGTCATCTGTTGACATCAAATCTTAGTGATAATAAATGCAATACCGATCATATGCCCGATTATTTACTCACTCCGTCCCTTAAAATAAAAACTCTTTCCTTTTTGGTACGTTCCCTAAAATTATAAACATTTTCCACTAACACACTTTTCTTTCTACCTCTTTATTACTCCCTCCATCCCACGTTACTTGAGGCGTTTCTTTTCGGCACGAGATTTAAGAAAGTTGTGTTTAGTGAGTTAAATAAAGTAGGAAAGAGAATAAAGTAAGAGGAATGAGAGAAGGTAAAGTAAAAAAAAATTAAAGTAAGTGTGATTAAATGTTTTGTTTTTAGCCAAAAAGAGAAATGACTCAAGCAACTTAGGACGGATATAGTACTATTTTTTTCAGTTTTACATTAAAACCGTGCAATTTTAGAAAAAAAATTTAGGGGATAGAGGGAGTATTAAAAAGGAATAGTCTTACTTGTTATTTAAATCATAATTTTACTTCTTCTACATTTTGATTATTGGTGGCTTCATTTGATTCTACTAATATGCATAGGTGCTTAAAAGTTTGGGAAACATTTTAGACAGCGATATACTAGTAATTCTATGTTTATATCTTTGAAGTTTGGTGATTGTATCACCCAATAATGGTATTTCAATTACAGAATAGAGACTTTTAAAATAAACTTCTCAATCTAGTAGTATTACATAAAGAATGATGTTGTAAATAAACAAATAAATTACTTCTGTGAGTGCTCATTGATTTAGTTCCAGCTGTGTTGTTCTGATTGATACCTTACGCTCTGCATTTCTTTTTAACAAAAATTTCAGATATATTTATAGTTATACTATGGGTTGTGTTATATAG
>NW_025952495.1:0-4841 GCF_023119035.1 Salvia hispanica | reverse complement strand
TTAGAAATTTTCAAATGAAATCGAACCGCGATGGTGTTTCACGATTTTCAGCGGTTTTCACCGTTCCAACCGTAATATTTTGCGGTTTCGGTTCAATTTCATGGTTTTTGCGTTTTTAGTGGTTTCGTTCCGAATTTTGGAACCTAAACTGGCATGTTCCAAAATGACGATTTGGTTTCATTTAAATCTCATGGTTCCAGTTTAGAATTGTAACTGCGATACGATTTCGGTCAACGTCCGAACGTAAGCCCTAGACATCTCTACCAATAATAGCAGACCTTTTTGGTTTGACATGGGTATAATAAGTTAGTGAAAGTGAGTCCAACTTATATATGTTAGTTTTATAATAGAATGTGAGTGGAATAGGTTGATAGAATGTAGGACCTACTTATTATTTATGATAAAGTAAAATATGACTTTTATTGTGAGATGACGGGAAGAAAAGAGGAACTTATTGTTATATTCATTTTCACTAGCCCTGATTTTAAAATATTATTTAATTTTATGAAAAAAAATAAAGGAAGAAAGTGAGTGGCGTTATATTCATTTTTAGTACTACTTAGTTTTAGAACATTCATAGTGGATTGGTCTATCTTCGTTTCCTCATATTACGTCAATATTTTATTCATAGGTCTATTTTCCAGCAATGAAAGGGCCTATCTCAGGGCCTATCACACAGTCGTCTCATTTTCACATCAACATTATTTTTATATTTTATTTTTAATTGTTGGCATTAAATAAAATAGATAAAATAGTAAAAAAATAAATAATAGGGTATTGGTGTATAGGAGTGATCAATTGCTAACTAATTAGCAATCCCAAACTAAGATAAATCTTAGCCATTAGATTAGAAGATCTAAGGTTGAAATAATCCCTACATGGATTATATGTTTTTGTTTAATTAAGAAAATTAATAAATAAAGTTAAAGGGTATCAATGTCAATTCTCTCATTAAAATCATCTTAAAACTTTAAATTTGCGTAACTCTCTCGATTTAAACTATTTTTGCAAAAAATATATCAAATTAAAGATAATTTTATAAGGATTCCAACGAGATTTCAATTGCATATGTTCCGACGACGTTCGGATGATGAAATTTGATATTTTTTATTTTAGTTTTAAAGAATGTTGATAACCAAATTTTTATCGACAAATACATCAAAAAATCTCAATAAATATGTAAAAATCTCAATAAATATGTGTTGATATTTTCTTTTACTAGTGTTGATATTCTTATGTCATATTGTTGATATTTGTAAAATATATTATGTTGATATAAAAAACATTTACTAAAAATTATCATATGATAACATAATGACGATATTACCCTTTTGTTGATATTTTGTCTACTATTTATTGAGATTCAGTAAGATTTAATCTTATCCACTCATTTTAAAATCTAAGGGTGGAGATTTGGTCTTAATTTTGGATTATGATGCTATAAGATTAATATGACCCTGTGTATATATAAAAAGTTTAAATATAACTTTTTAAAAAAAATTTAAATTTATAGGGCCGCAATGGTGCGCCGATTGTGGCTAGAAGGTTTAAATATAACTTTTTTAAAAAATTAATTGATAGGGCCGCAATGGTGCGCTGATCGTGGCCCTATGAAGATTGGCCATGGCCACTCAATCGGCCCTTTAGGGTGAAGGGATGGGCGATGATCGGCCCTTTTTCATAATTTTCCGTAAATGGAAATCTATATTTTTATGGGATGGGCGGAAATGGAAAGTGACGTATTTTTAGAGACTAACAAAAATGAAAAGTGTACATATTTTTATCATGAGGTGAGTAAATAAAACTAGGGCTCACATTCCACTAATTTTTTTCTACTCACTTTATTTTAGTAACAAAGTCAAACAATTTCTTAAAATTTGCACCGGTCAAATATGAAACATTTAATTGAGATTGGAGGAAGTACTATTATTGCTACTCTCTCCGTCTCTAAAAAGTATAACTATTTTTTTATTAGTCCTTGCTTAAAAAGTATAAACTTTCTAATTTTAAAATAGTTAAACAACACATTAACCATGCAGATCATTATGAAGGCAATTCTCTACTGACACTACATTTTGTTTCTCACTCTTTTACTTTATCAATTATAAATTAAAATTCTCCTCAAATTAAATATTTATAATTTTTAAAAATGAAGGGAGTATTAATAACCCTTTTTAATCTCTGGCGGCTAAAATTGATATGGGCTTGAATAAAGCCCATAATAGCAATAAGAGGGCTTCATCTGTCTTTCTGATTTGGTCTTCTGTTGGACATCAAAGTAAAATGATTGTACTATCAGCTCTTAGGCTCGAAACACTCCATAAAACTAGTGATACGAATTAAGTATGTGCACGTACAACATATTGCTTCTACAAATATATCATGCGTGATAGAAATAAAATAAAATACTCCCGCCCTCCTAATTAAGTTTGAGGATTCTTTTGGACATGAAATAAAAAAATTGTAATTAAATAAATTAAATGAAGATAAAAATAAAATAAAAAGGAAATAACAAAATAAGAAAAATTATAAGAGAATAAAATAGAAAAATAAATAAAGTAAGAGTAATTAGATATTTTATCTTTTGCAAAAAAAAAAAATTTCAACTTATTAAAAATTTTCTCCTCTCTCTTCTTTTTCTTTTCTATCTAGTAGTTTATATATTTTTTTTTCTTTATTTTTATCAATTTTTTAAAACCGGGGTTCTAAAATAAAACTTTTTTTCCGGATAGATAGGTGACAGGGATATTAAATTTTAAAAATTTATAGCTTTTTTATATTTTTTACTTCTTTATAATTTTTAAAAACTGGAAATCTACAAATAAAACTTTTTCCGGATAGAAGAGGACATGTGATATTAGAGATTTGAAAATTTGATACATTATTTATATATTTTTTATTTTACTTTATCTTTTTTAAAAACTTTCTCTCAAAAAAAACATTTTTTCCCCCGGATAGATAAGTGACATGTGATATTGGTTTAAAAATTTATAGTTTTAGTTTATATTTTTTTCTCCTTTTTACTTTATAATTTTTATAAAATGAAATTTCACAAATAAAACTTTTTCCGATGAAAAAACCCGGATATTGAGAAAAAATTTGATACATTATAACAAAACATCGAATTCATTATCTACTTTGCACTAATAATCATTTAAATAGGAACTAAAAATTTACCAAAGAAGGGTTTTTTACCGTATTTTTTATTTTTATCTTAAAACCCCTAATAAAGATTTTTTTTCCGGTGGCCCTCCATTTTCACTCAAATTGCCCCAAAAAGGGTCTAGGATTTTTTTTTTCCCCATTTTTTTTCTTTGGGGGTGTTAGGGCATTAAAAGGGGGGGGAGCAGAGCCATCTATCACCCCATCCTCTCTAAGGGTTTTATTTAAAACCTCCCTCTAGGCCCCTCCCCAAAAACAAGATCCCGATCTCCCATTTTCTATTTTTTTGTTTTTTTTTTTTTTTATCTCATATATATGCTTATTTCCCCCCTAATTATTCAAACCCATTTTTTTTTATCCCACTCCATTTTTCTTTCTCTAGTCACAATATTTTAATATATTTATCAATATCTTTTGTTTGTTTTTATCCATAATATTTTTAAATGTAGGATATTTTATTTAATGAAATTTTTTTATTATTGAGTTTTCTTTATTTCTTGTTATTTTATATCATTTTATTTCACACTAAATTAAAAGTGAAAAATATAAAATATGATATTAAATTTGAGGGGGGCTCTCATTGGGGAAATAGGCTTTGGAATGAGTCCGTTGACGTGATATAAAAAAATTAGGATAAACTCAAGAGCCCAGATACTTTATTTGTTTTAGATTAATGTTGTTTTGCATGATGTCATCCCCTTGAAATTGTGTTGCGATTCTAAGTTTATAGTGTGAAATTTAATTAATTTCAAATTATTTATTTAAAAAATTGAGTAATTAATAATAGTACTATAAATTTGTATAGCAAAAATTGAGTAATTTGCATGATGTCATCTCCTTTTAATACTACCTCCTCACCTCAATTCCATGATTCCATCACCCCTACTTCAAATTTGTGATCTCCAGCTCCCTTTCCTATATAATCATTGATTCGAAAAAAATTGTTCAGCATTCGATAAACCCTTTTGTTCTTATCCCATGTGTAAGTTAAATCTCTCCACTCTCCCTCTTATCTTATGTGTGATTTTTGAGCTCTCTCTCGGCCTTCCTCGTCCGATTTCAACATTCACTTCCCCTTTTTTTATTATAATACTCCATCCTTCTGTAAATAAAAGCACATTTTTTCTTGGTATGTATCTTAAGACAATTGTCTGACCTTATAAAATATGAGTAAAAAATTAGTAAAATATTATCTCATTTACAAAAGGATCATGTTAAGATGATAACTATCTTAATGTGATAACTTACCAGTCATTAAAGTAGTTTTTCAATGCATTTCTTTGAGTTCCATCACTCTATTTTCGGTTCTGACTCCGTCACTTTGTCGTGTTTTCATATTACTAAGATGAATTTCAAACTAAAATTACTTTAAATTACTTACCATATTTTGTGAAAGTTCCGATCAACAAATACTCGCTTTTTCTATTTTAATAAATAAGTCAACTAAAGGTGATAGTTCAGATGTTGACCATTGAAAATAAAATTTTGAACTACTAGTACTATATAAGATTTGAAAAATAATACTACAAACAATTTATACAATTAAACAAGGCGTACAATAAAGGTAAAATGAAAAGGAAAAACCCCATCATTTGATATAAAGTGAAAAAAAAAATATGCCCCAATATTTTTCTTGAAAAAAGAAATGAAATCTTTTTTTCATGATCACTCAAAATTTT
>NW_025952494.1:0-8000 GCF_023119035.1 Salvia hispanica | reverse complement strand
CTCATATTCGGATTCAACTTTCTTTGCGGGTCACGGTGTGGCTTGGCATTTTCCTCCAAATTGATGTAGTGCATACAAACATCGGGACTAATACTCGTGATATCAGCCAATGTCCACCCAATTGCTTTCTTGTGCCCCTTCAACAACTTGATCAACTTCTCTTCTTGGCCCTTCTCCAATCCACTATTGATTATAACTGGAAGAGTATCATTTTCCCCCAGGTATACATACTTGAGGTTGGTAGGCAGCGGCTTCAATTCCAACTTCGGTGGCCGAACTTCCGATGGCACCAATTCCTCCTCTGCCCTCAAACTGGGCAGGTTGCACAGACTGGGCAGTTCGTCTGGACTGGGCAGGTTGCTGGCAGACTTTGCATGCTCCAATTTGTTGCACCACTTCATGATGGCTGCCTCTATCTCCTCATCAGTCAATCCTTGTGAGCTAAATAACTCACTCATACCGTTTGCCCCAACTCCGGCTTGCTCTTCAATGGATGTAGTACCTATCCTCAAAAACTCGGCCTCAAGGTAATCTTTGGACCATCTAACATCGATATCAAGAGAATTTGCATTCTCAACATCCAAGGGGTCTCTTCTACAGCATCATCAATACCTAAATGTATATTTTTCACCATTATAGTCCAACAAATAGTACCCCTAAACACATTGATCATGCCTTAGCTGTCAAAGAACGGCTCCTCCTAACAACACCATTAGATTCCCAGACATCACATCATTCATTCTAATACATAAAAGTCAGCGGGATATTGAAATCTATGCACTTTCACAACAATATTTTCACACCTCGGGAGATATGCAAGACCTAATACCAGTTGAATCAGTGTGACGCTCTTTATTATAAAAAAATCTATAATAGTAGATAATGAATACCGGGAAAGATGAAAATATATCATAAGTTATTAGTAAAAATATGTGCTATGAGCTAAAAATCTATTCACTTATTATTTTTCTCATCATCCATTTCTCTACGCTCGGTTTTCTAATAGCAGTTTGGGCCCTCGTTAAAATTGGGTTCACACCTAATACTTCAGCTTTTAATAAAAATCAGTGCTATTGTAGATGTGTACAGTTAAGTTTACTGAAGATCAGCAGTGAGACAGGAATCCACTCATAAGAGAGAAAACTTGCTAAAATTGAAAGATGACTATTTTATGACGCCCAAAATGTAAAAAAGACTACTTTTTATCGTGGGACAATGGAGTATTTAATACATAACTCATATGTATATTTGGGTACCTAATAATTTACCCGGTGCAGGCACCTAAACCTTGTTGATAACCGCAAACTCAAATTTTTAATCGCTAAAATAAAGTTTTTAACTTTGATCAAGGCTGAAACTGATTGGTAACCACACTATTTTCTGAAGATACCAACTAGTACTTTTTTAAGTGCTAAAAAATGCTACTATATGTTTTGGCTTCTGCTTAGAAAGTGCTCGGAAAATATCGAGACGGGTTGTGTTCGATAAAAGCTCGTTTTTTCAGTGCTTGACTTATTATAGAATTTGTTAGAATAATACACACATACTACGCTAAAGCTAATGTTTTCTTTTTAATCTTTTAGTTTGTCAAAATAGCACTCTGTTTATTGAAAAACAAAAGTGCAAAATTAGTTTTACAATGTATACCATTTTCTTTTTAGTAAGGCAATTTTGCAGCCTATTCTTGACTGCCGCGTGAACACCGCTCCACCACTTTTTATGGGTTGCAGCCAGAAGCTCACTTCCCTCCGTCCTACTTTAGAAGTCCCGTCAAATGCATTTGAATAAATATAGCCGAAAGCTTTAAAAAAAGGATTTCTACCATACTTTTTATATATATTGGCTTAATAATAAAATGTAGTAGCAGTAAAAGAAGTAGAATGTGGGGCCTATTACCAATTATGGAATATCCCAACCGAATTCTAAAGTGGGAAAGTTCTGTAAACTGAATTCTGAAAGCAAAATTTTGCTTGTAGTGGAGAATGTATGTGTAAAAAGCAGTGGCAGAGTAATGGCAGCTGGTTGCGGGGGCATTTAATGAAAAACTTGATATATATTTGGAAAATTTTAGCAAAATATAGAAGGGTTGAGCGGAGGAGAAGGAGCAATTGCCCCACCTTGGCAAAGCAGATCCGCCTCTCTACTACAAAAAAAGATAGTGTTTCCCGAGCACCAAAGTGGTTCTTTAGTGGGAAATTGCCTGTGATATCCAACTTTACCGAGCACTTCGCGAGTACTTTAGGTGCTCCGCATTCCTCATTTTCGCATTTTATCCGAAAGTGCTTTGTGCTCGGCTAACTGGTCAACTAACAAAGATTGGCGAGCACCTATAAGTGCTCGAATGCAGCAAGAGCCTAGTGGTAGCCTCGCACTTTCGAGGTTAGACACGAAACCAGCGAGCACGGAAGCCTACTAGAAAGGTGTGTGCGAGCACATACATGTGCTCAGATGCAGCAAGCACCAGTGTGCTCGGCACTGAGAGGCTACGATGAAACCAGCTTGTTAATGACCTACTTCAGCAGGTGTGTATGAAAGCACATACATTTTAGCGAGTACGCCATGTGCTCTAGAATTGATTATTCTGATTTTTTTAAATATATATATATTCTAAAATTTTAATTATTTAAAAACTATTAATAATAAAATAGTAAAGGAAACTAAAATAACATTAAAAAAGATAAGATTGCTTGAAATAAAAAATATATAAAGATAAAGACTCAGTTTTACAAAATACCACTAAACTACAATATGATTTTTTCAATTGTCCTAATTTTTCATTTAAAGGCGAACATCTGCTCTCTACATTTGTTGCTCCCTCAGAAGCCCGCTTCCCTTCCGTGATTTAGCCGCCTCGCATTTGTTGCTCCCTCCTAGCTGCCTTCAATGACTCAGTGCAATTTCTTCCGCATCCAACGGCTGCACCTTTCAATTTAGCCGCATTTGATCACGCATGTTCTTGACCAAGGTTTTCGACTCATTTCCACTGATTCGGCTAGCATTGACGGGTCGAACCTGCTGCATGAGTAAGTAGCCAATGGGAAGAATATGCTTGTTGCTTGCCCCGCGCCGTAAATTGCTTTCTTCTTCACCTTCCTAAAAAGGCGCTCTGAAAGAAGCACGGCTTCTACGATCCAGTTCTTTCTTCCTTCAAATTCTCGTTGTTCTTCAACCCGTGCTATAACGTCATCCTTCCATTAAACCAACAGTGAGAAACATTCAAAATGTGTGTAACAACAAAGGTTCTCAAGCAACAAGCTCATCAGTATCGTACACTTTTGTACAAAGATTATAAAGCTACAGATTCGACGAACTTAGTCCAAGAATTTCTTTGAGACTGGCCTATTGGCAGAAAAGCCTCCAGTTTTGGATGCGTATGCCCAGCCGATGTGGAAGCAACCCTGCATGGTGTGATCTCATCGTTATCAAGTTAATCGACGAAGAGATCAAGAGGTACTACGGAATTGCCGTGTCGTGAATCCAGCAGATCCGTAGGGCCATGCACCGCCAAGAGGAGGAAAATGTGGGAGGCCGAATAAGAGCCGCAGGAGGATTCAAAAAGCCAGTTAACCCTCTACTCTGCGTGTAAACACTACCTCTGCGTGCCGAGTTGAAAAAGTTGCCAAAGGAACCTTAAGTATGCCTACCTAGGGAGGAAGACTCATTCCCCGTAATCATCAGTTGGCCGACTTAAGAGCAAGAGTCAAGACTACTCAATGGCCGGGCAAAAACAAGAAGCGTTATCGACGGAGCCTACGGGACCGCAGGTGTTAAGTCTGGACGTTCGTACGCACTACATTAGGTTGTGGAGGATGGAGCCAAGCATAGGAGATTCTCAAAGAAAGGTGAACCCAAACATGCGAGAAGAGAGCATCACAATCTTGAAGTTTGCTTCCTCATCGGCATTATATACACTGGTATGATGTTGAACGGGTTAGCCCAATCCATACGGTCCCCAAGAAGTCGTGGATCCGTGTGTGATTAAGAATGAGAGGAATGAACTAATGCCCACCGCATCAGTTACCGGTGGGCTTAATGTGGTATAGATTACTCTGGGGAGCCGAACACCGCAACCAGGAAGACCACTCTCGCCATTCATCATCGATCAAAATGTTGGAGCGACTGGGCTGGGGAGGAAGTACTTCTCGTTTTTTGATGGGTACAAGTGGATACTTTCAAATTTATGTGAACCCGAGGACCGTGATGTTATCCACGTTTTATCGTGCCCATTGAACCTGATGCGATAGGCGTATGCTTATTTCCGTCGGTGTAACGCTCTTGACTTTCTGTAACGGTGTATGATGAGTATATTTCGATCACATTGAAGATTGTATAGAGATCTTATGGATGATTTCACTGTCTACGGAGACTCTTTCGACTGTGGCTTGCAGCCTGGATGTGTGCTAGAAATGCAACAAAAGAGTCCGGTTTAAATTTTGAGAAATGCCACTTCATGGTTACGTATGAATTGCTTTGTGATTAATGCCAGTCGTAAAGGATCCGTGGATCAAGCTAAAGTGGATGTCATATCCAAACTAATTCCTTCCTACATCGAAGAATAAGAGGTTTCTTGGCCATAGCCGGATTTTATCTAAGATTTATCAAGGATTTCGCCAAGATTGCCCAACCTACTGTAAAGCCTAATCCAGGCACAGTTCGCCGATAAATCCATTGCAAGGTACGCTTTTCAAACCTCCTTAAGGAAAATGATTTCTCGCACCGATCATCTGTGTTTCGATCGTGGGATCACCCTTCTTCAGGTGATGTGCTTACGCTGAAGTATCATAAAGGGGGGCCGTACCGGGCTCCAAGATCACGGGAAAAGGCACGGATATTCTATGATCAAAACTCAATCAAGCCCAATTCAATTATGACACCACCGATAGCCGATATGCCGTCTATTCATTCGGCGTTCGACCATCGATCCAGTCATCGTTTATATCAATTGCGGTTACTGGTATCCCATTGCGGCTATGAGTCAAAGCAATGTACTAATCGATGGGCACAGTTTTTGGCGTTAATTGGGACTGGAGGTAGAAGACAAGAAGTGGAGTTGAGAACAAGGTAGCGGACCACTTGAGCGTAATACAAGAAGGAAATAAAGTGAAGATGTAAGTGATCGATTCCAAGAGCATTTATGTGAAGTGATTTTTCCGCAAGAAAGATCGATCGGGAAGAAACAGATGGCACTTTCACTTGGCCGTAGACGCAACAACCAAAGGGGCAAGGGGAAGGTAGGACAGAACCCCGGTATGCGGACTTGGAAAACTAAGAAGAACAGGAGAACCGCTGGGCTGGTGCCAAATGACAGCTCAGAGGATGAAGATCAAGAGCGAAGAAAGTATTATTTCGGGACGATCCATACTTCAGGGAAGCTTTGTTGCACCAGGTCATTAGAAGATGTGTGTCTCGACTGGGAGCAACGGATGTATCGACGCATCAGGCCACTCCTTGGCATGTGGAGGACATTTCGGGCCAAGACTGGCGTAAAGTGTTAGATACGGGATCCCATCACACCCCGGTCAGAGATGCATACGAGTTTTGCAAGGGTCAGACTCGTCGCTAACCGACTGGGCGGGATCTCTCGCGAGACGAAATGTCACAAGTTCCAATAATAGTTTGTGAAGTGTTCGACATCCGGGTATGGACTTCACGGTCCTTTCCCTCATCTTACGGGAACTCCTACATTCTAGTGGCAACATCACGTGTCAAATGGATAAGCCAAGGCCACAAGCACTTGTGAATCTAAAGAAGTCACCAAGTTCTCAAGTAGTCATATATTCATCCGGATTGGGGATACTCAAGGGCAATCATCTCCGATCAAGGGACTCACTTCGGCAACCGAACCATTGCGTATCATGAAGAAGATTTGAGTTCATCACCGCCTATCCAAATTCTTACCACCCTCAAGCCAACGGGCAAAGTAGATCTCAAACAAAGGAAATAAAGAGCATTTTAGATAAGACAACAACCCTCTCCCGCAGAAAGATCGATAATAAGGTCGAAGATGCTCGCGGGCATATCTGATGTACCTTACAAAACTCCCATAGGATGTCCCCCTATCGATCGTCTTTGGAAGATGTGTCACTTGCCAAAGGAATTGAACACCGAGCATACTAGGCAGTACACAGGTTAATGTGATGCTAAGGTCTGTGGGAACAGGAATGGAAGCTACAACTTCAAGAGCTGTGAAGAACTCGATTGGAGTCGCTCTCTGACTGCAATGGCAGGGTATAAGGAGAAAATAAAGATGTGGCACGACAAAACTGAGAACCACATCTCCTGCCGGGGTCAAAGTACTACTCTTCCAAATAAGACTGAAGCTAATGCCCGAAGCTCAAATCCAATGGGCAGGACTTTACATTATCACTGCACTACGCGCTAATGGAGCGGTCTCGAGATTTGTGGAGATTCTCAACTCAACCTTTTGTCGTTAATGGACATAGATTAAAAATATATAGGAAAAATGAAGAAGTGTGTGTGGTGGAAGAAATTCCACTACACTTTAAGAGCATCTAAATGACCAGTAGGAAAGGGATTTGAAGTTCCACCTGGTCAACGTCATATGTAATGTACTTACTGACCGGGTAAAACTTCAAATACCCTTAGTAATGATGTAAATATTGTAAATATTTGGTAATTTAATTTAAGTCAAGAAAGAAAAACAACAAAAAGATTTTTTTCGGATCTTAAATATTAATTCGGAGTTCGTACTGACCACGAGAATACCACTTGGGTGAAACTCTGAATTATATTAAAGAGCCATTTATTTGCTTTATTTCTATTTCTAGCTAATTGAGAAGAGGGAGTTGAGTAAAGTTTGAATTTTGGGGTGTTGCAGCTTTGCAGGCGAGTACAGAGGCTGGGAGGCGCGTGAAGCAAGGACGTGACAAGCAACGTCCAATCGGCTGCCAGCAAGCACAACCGCCTTCCACACGAAGCGTCTCAACCGAGCGACCGCCTACAACCGGTCAAAACCCTCAACTACCCACCCCTCTATAAAACACCCCACCGCCTACTCCCCTTCACTTTACAAACCCTCACCTGCACTCTCTCTCCCACAACCACCACCCCCACTCCGAAAAACTACCACCCACTAAAGAAACCACCGCAAACCACCACCGGTACAGTCATGGCAAAGAGAAAGGCAACCAACAACCCGGCATCTGATGGAACCGGCTGACGGAAGCCTCGCATAAATTAATCACATAATAATCAGATCTATTTAGCAGATTATTTAGACAAAAGCTATTCGCGTAATTATCACATGTATCATGCTCATAACTTGAATCAATCATGCTTTAAGAATATTGAAACCTAAAACATGCTTTTCTACGGAGCAGAAAAATACCTAATTAATTCTCCAAAGAATTGAAGATGACTAGCTTCTTCTCCACGTGATGCTTTGAGTACTAAACCACAAATCTTCTCTCTCTGTTCCCAAACTCGTATCCCAAATATCGCAGGCTGATCTTACTAGAATTACTAGGAGATCAAATGTTAACACGTAAGAAAACCTTTTGGAATAGGCAAACGAAAATCCCTACGCCCAGACAAATTAAATTTTCTAAAATTTAGTAAATAAAATCATATTGTTTGCCTCCTTATTCTCCTATTTATATTAAGCTCCTTGGGCCCAGACAGGATCTATGGAAGGTTTTGGATATGGGCTCATCCAATTTACTTTTACTAATTAAATTGAACCCACAATTTAATATAAGTTATAATTGGAATATTACGAGCAGCCACTACGGAAGTAATATTGAACTCTCCCCATCCAAATCCGAAATTACAAGTAATCCGGGTTTCCGTTTAACTTTCATTTCCCGTGCTTAAGATTAAAATGTCCATTAATTAATGAATGTCTGCTATTGACATAATTAATTAACTTCTTATTAATTCCAAGAGTGGACTTAGCATGAAACGCTTATTTATTATTCATAGAGTAATCACACTCCAACTAGCTAGGTTCCGAATAATAAAACCTTGTTTCGCGCTCCTCT
>NW_025952493.1:0-2000 GCF_023119035.1 Salvia hispanica | reverse complement strand
AGGTCTTCTCCGATCCAGTGGGCATGCACGAGCACGACCATGACTCCATGAGACATTCATTAACATGATGTCAGAATTATCTTTTCCGTTAAATTCCATGAGATACGTATGGAAACATGAGTTTGTAGAGGATGATAAAATAATTTTGTTTATTAATTCATTGATTCTTATAAAAAAGCATTCCTCCTATTTTTATAATATGTGTGTAAGATATAAAAAAAATACTATAGTAGTACTAAAATGAATTCAAATTCAATCAATCTTACCGACTAGTCTATTTGCACAAAAAAAGAAAAGTGAAAAACACCAATCACCATAGTAACCAAACAAAGCCTAGATTCGACAACTCTTAAATCTGACACTTTCTTACCTTCTAGCTAGGTTAGGCGATTTCTGGAATCAAGATGGTTACCATCACAATTCACAAGCATTAAGCAAATCACCCTCACAATCACACATAGCAACAGAGAGAAGATGAAGGAGGAAGAAGATGATACAAAAAAGCGCAGAGAAATGAGAGATGAAGAATGAATCGTCCATTGGCCAAAACGAGTGGATAAAGTGCCTCGAGTCACAAATGCAAGTCTGGGGCGGGTCGGAGCAACAACTGGAACCAGGGGCGGACACACGTGGAGAGAGGGTAGGGCTTAAGCCCTTACCCAATTTTTTTTTTTTTTAAATTTTCTATTTTCAAATTTTTCAAAATTTGGAAAAATAATGTTAAGCCCTTACCAAATAATGCTACTGAAGACAAAATTATCTTGTGATGAAGAATTGTAAGGGGCTGAAATTAAAGAAGGGGAAAGTAAAAATCTGCAGAAAGAAAGTGTAACAATGGTGTCTGGCAGCGTAGGGAAGAAGATAAAGAAAGTGTAATTTTATAAATGAATTAATTAATTATAAAAGTAAAAGTCAAACTTACCACACTTACCCCACTTTATATGTACTCGTTTTTAACTTTAAAAAATAGAGAACGCATAGTGCTATCACTTTTTTAAGGTGGGCACACGTTTTTATTAAAATTTAAGAAGAAGTGGGTACACGATTTTGGGACTTTTAAAAATCAAAGGAATACAGAGGGTTTGAGTTTTTGAGACTTTACAGAAATTAACATTCAAATTTTACATAAATTCTGAGGTAAAGAGTTTATTAAAGTTGTTAACTTTATATTTTACCTTTTGTCTTTTTAAGATTTTTATAGAATAGTTGCAAATTAAAAAAATGATAACAATGTTAGTTGTGAGCTAATAGTTGTGAATTGTGATTGTCTAATATATAGAATACAATTATGTTATGTTGACGTGGGTGTTGATAGTATCTTATTGATATAAACTAATGAGAGATGAGTGGATAAATGACGTTTTAATTGTGTATATTGAGAATGACCTGTTTTTAACTATTGATAACGAACGAATCTTACAACGTTTTCAATTAATGAGAACACGTAGAATTCAGTTGTCACCGCTTTAGAAGCTCTGACATGTTCTTTTTATTAAATACTCCCTCCGTCCCATAAAAATATAGGCAAGGGGTATAGCATAGGAATGAAGACAAAATTGGTAACGTAACAGAGAAGAGGGGAATGATAGTTAAAGTAGTATTAAGCGGATAGTGGGACCTACATTATTGAATTAATATAACTTTACAAAAATGGAATGCACATATTTTTGTGGAAGAACGGACGAAAATGGAAAATGCATATATTTTTATGGGACGGAGGGAGTATATTTTGCACTAGTTCGTATTAAATATATAATGAAGCTCAGCCCTTACGGCCAATTTTTTCTGCGTCCGCCCCTGTATGGGATGTGGGAGGGCAGAGAAGCATAAGGTCTTATTGGAGAAACTATTTCGAGCAAACTGATGGCTTGGTCTGGGTGGTGGATAGTTCGGATCTGAGGAGGCTGGATCATTGCAAATACGAGTTGGATAATCTTCTCAAACAAGAGGTGTGTTTTCTCTTTTATTGGCCAATCATTTCTGTTGTAAATATCCTGCAT
>NW_025952492.1:0-3000 GCF_023119035.1 Salvia hispanica | reverse complement strand
ATAATTTTGAGTTTGTACAATATTTAAAGTTTTCATTTGATCACATTCCTAATGATATATTCTCAACTTCCGAGAACACAATAATACAAGTTATAATACATAGCTTCTAGAAGAGGACGTGGAATGAAGCTGAAAGACTTGAAGAAGAAGAAGAAGAAGAAGAAGAAGAAGAAGAAGAAGAAGAAGAAGAAGAAGAGGAGGAGGAAGAGGAGGAGGAGGAAGAAGAGGAGGAGGAAGAAGAAGAAGAAGAAGAAGAAGAAGCCTTCTTGTATTCATTTGCATATAAAATACATGAGAGTTTTTGGTTAAATTTTGTATCTATGCAGGGACGGATCTAGTTTGATACTAGGGGCAAATGCCCCCGCTCATATATAACTACATTTATACGTGTATAACTTGCTATAGAATTTTTTATATTAATATTCCACTAATGGCCCCTTCTTGTATTCATTTGCATATAAAATACATGAATCTCCTAACAAGCAATTTCGACCAAATGCCTATCTTGAGACAAGATACAAATTTTAATAATGCCTATCATGAGATTGCTAGGCAACCAAAATGATACTTAGAATACAAAGAATATACTTAGACAACAAACACATATAAATGTAATAAATTCCTGTGTCGAACAGGAAGGAAAGGAGATTTCATTACACATTCTTGGAATAACTAACTAATCCTATTTCAAAATGTTGTTCGAATCAGTAATGTCGAAAACAAAAACTAAAAGAAAACAAGCTACACTAGAATTAAAACTCTTTCTGCTTCAGTCATGCACGTCCTCTTCTTCCATACTGAAAATGAGCTGGTGAGAATAATCAAAAGGAATTTTACTTCAACATTTGAAATTCAATTGAGTTGAACAAAGCTCTAAGAAAACGGAATCATCATTGGCCTAGTCCTGTGATTAGCCGAAGACCAATCGACACCAAGGTGCTTCAATTCTCCAGTGGCACGATCAAATATCACTAGCTCATCTGTCGAGCTTGCAAAATACAATAGCTTACCATCTTGTGAAAACCATAGCAACATCTTAACACCACGAGTATGGAAAACAGATTTTCTCGTCCAAGATCCATCGCTCATAACCCAAAGTTCATATTTCAAAGGTACATCTCGATATCGATTACGTTTATCATACCAGCATGCAAGTGCACTTAACAACCCTTTATACTCCAGAAAATAATAATGGTTAGGCTGATCAGGTGAGGGTAAAGGTGAGGGTAAACTGGATAAAGTTTCGGTAGAAAAGTCAAACGAAAGGATAACGTTAGTCTGTTTATTTGAAATTGCTTTAATATAAAAAACCCCCAGCTATGCATGCACCAATGGATAGATAACTAGATTGTAAGTCAGGGCATGGTATTCTCTTCCAGGAATTAAGTTTGAGTGAATACAAGTCAATGTGATAGCTCACATCAAGTAAATGCCCTCTTTCATCTTTGATATAAGCCGAAACAATATTCAACACTTTATAATTTTCAAATCTATGGTCAGACCACACTCCATATGACTTGATAGTATAACTGATGCGAGGATGGAGTTCCTTAAATGGCTTAGGCAATATTTTATACCCACCCGTTGTTGGGTTCCAAAGAACTTGACTGTCCGATTTTTCATCATAAAAATGAAATAGACCATTACAACTAGCCTTAGTGAAGTAATATTCTTCTTTAGCTAGAAAAGTGGGGATATATATGGAATACTTGGGTGAGACGATGCCATCCTCTTCAAGGGAATATGCAACAAAATAATGATTAGGATAAGAATCACAATAATTGACAAAAATGTCAGGCTTAGGCTTAGACCATCTCCAACCATACACCAAAATTCATTTTTGGTGTAGATAATTTCTCCAACCATACACCAAACTCAAACCCATTTTTGGGTTTTTCAATGGAATAACACCAAATATGGTGTTTACTCCAAAATTTTGTTAGACAAATACTCAAAAATGGTGTAAACTTAAAGATGGTGTAAATTGTTGGAGTAAAACTACTTTTTGGTATGACGTATACTCAAAAATGGGTTTGAGTTTGGCGTAAATGGTTGGAGATGACCTTAGAGCAAATGTCTAGTTGTAAAATTGATGTACATTTTGTCTCAGATATTTCAGGATCAAGTTCATAACAGTAACCTACACAGTCAAAATGCACATATTATGCATATGAATTTTCTACATTTAACCCTTTTTAGTTTTTATCAATTTTTCCTCTTTTGATCATATGTACATATATCAAGATAAAAAAAAGGAGAAATATAGTATAATAAAAAAATTTGGAATTACCTTTCCAGCGATTTCTGTCCAATTGATTTCCATTGTTCCTCCTCAAAGGAGGCGCTCCGTTGATTCTAGTATTATCCATCGCAGCTTCCGCCTTATTATCCATCGCAGTTTCCGGCGTATCATTCATCATAGCTTCCGATTCTCTAATAAAGTTTAAAAATTTCAGTCATTTAACCAAACAAGTAGAAAGATTGAAAATTAAAATAGCATTAATAACTTACGAGTTACGACAAAGAGGCGTCAGTTTTAGTTGCGAGAAGTGGACTAGGAATGGAGTAGGAAAAGTGGCGTAGGAGATCCGTTCCAAGTTTTTAGGTTCTGAGAGTGTGAGAGGTTTTTTTCTGATTTTACCCAAAATAAGTATATTTACCTTCTTTTATAGTAGTAGTAAATGGGTATATTCTTTACTTCTTGAAATAACACGAGTAAAATAAATGAAATTAAATTGGAAAATCAATTAAGCACGCAATAATAATGATTAAAATATATTAATATTTTTAAAATCATACTATTAAGATTTGACTGCAAAGTTATTAATAGAGAACATATTTTACAATTAACATTTTTATTTTTAAACTTTTAAGAGGTACTAATAATTAAAATTGCTATTATAAAGAATTGGGTTGCAAATGACATTTGTTGAAAATTAAATGACAGTATCTATCATTAAATAAATATATAAAAGGAGAATTTTTGTGATATATACAATA
>NW_025952491.1:0-61871 GCF_023119035.1 Salvia hispanica | reverse complement strand
AATTTTAACATCGTTTTAGCTGTGATCAAAATTTTCCCTTTTCCCCAAACTTATTTTTCTTCTGAGAATCATCCCATAATCATTACTATTCCCCGAGAATCGCTCCCCGCCACTCAAAACGCCCGGTGAAGAGGCCTCGACATCTGACTTACTTACCTAAACAACCCCATCACATAAAAGCTAAAGAATCAATACCAATACCAATCAAACAGCAAAAAGGCAAAAAGGGAAAACAGAGATCATAAAGAAAGTGATGAATTTGGAATGGACTATTCCCAAATCTGATACTAAATCCTCTAACATCAAAAAACACAGTCACACACCGTGATTTATGGGAAACACATGATACAAATACATAACGTGATTTGTGGAGATTACATTGAAATCAAATCTAAAAGAGAAAGCTTTACAGTCTACATGTGACTTGAACTAAAACTAAAAATAGGAAACACAAAATCCAAATCAAGAAACCAATTTTAAGTGATAAATTAAGCATATATCTGCAAAAACACAACTAAGATTCGAGTTACTGAACACAAAAAACACTGAATTGAAGGCCATATAACTCCCAAAACCAAAACACAAAGACCCAGTTGGATCAATGGCACCAAATGATCAAATACAAACAGAAAACAACAACATAAATTCTGGGCGTCAGAGTTTACCTAAAAAGATGCAAACTTTGCTAGAAACAAGATAGCCCTCACTTTCAGCTTAATTATGGGGCAAGTTTTCATGGATTTCTCACAACCCAAGGCTTATTTGTCGTTTCTTTAAACCCCTCCTTCAACCCTTGATTTCACACACTCACACTGCCTCCCAAAATTCAATCTTGAGCTTCAGATCACATTCAAGAATTGGGAGCAAGAAAATTTCCAGCTAGAAAGTATAGATGAAGGAGACTTCAGCCAAGTGGAAAATGGGCTTTATATACATTTATATATGCATACAATTTGTTGGACTGTGAAGAATTTCTACTGAGGAGTGGATCCAATCTTATAGCTCGGTGAAGATCTCTCTCTTTTTCTCTCTCTCTGTAAGTAAATATTTTTAATTTTGAGTTCATAAATGTTGAGTTCATATCATTTCTCATTTAATTTGAATTGATTGATTTAATTTTCAATTGTGTCCAGCTTTTAATTTTTAATTGAAATTGAATGTAAGTACACTACAAATATTTTTTACATTTATATTTAATGTGAGTAATTAGACCTCAAAGATTAATTAATGGTTTTATCTTTACTCCCTCCATCCCCCATAATTTGTCACCATTTGACTCAATCTGATTTTAAGAAATGTAATGAAAGAGTTGAAAAATTCGATGACATATGGATCCTACTTTTTATATTAGTTTTATAATAAACGGATGAGAATAAAGTAATTTGGAATACTATGCCACTGCCAAAAATGTAAAGTTAAAGATGACAAATTTTTGAGATGACTTAAAAAGGAAAATGTACAAATTTTTAATGACAACATATGAAATAAGACAAATTTTCTGATTGTAGGGAGATTTTTATTTTTAATTTAAGTTGGAATATGATGTACTAACTAAAATTGTGAGCATTAATAGTAAGGTCCAATCACATTAAAACAAGTCTTAATCCAGGGGTTATAGCTTAATAATACAAGATGTTTGGTTCTCTTTACAAAAATGAGAATTTCTTGCATTTTTTATGTTAATTAGTAGTAGTAGATTTTATGTAGCATATACTAGAAAGGGATTAAATTGAAGATTCAAGAAATAAAAATAAAATGTGTACAAATACAATGCACATCTATAGGTCATATATTTATGTCATACTCCTATTTTGGATCGTAGATATTAAATAAAGTTAATTGTTTGGCCGGATAAGGAATTGTATGCACTTGTCATTTGTCAATTAATAGTGGCCCTCAAGTTTCGGTGCCATATTGATTATAGTAATATAATTTCATACTAATACGCTATAAATAGTGAATTTAATATAACATTTAAAAATCGATTCGATTTTTTGTAAAATTGACCCTTATCGTCTTAGTATCTTTTTATTTTTAAAAACCCTAAGCATTAATGGTTAGTTAAGATTAATCAGATAGTCAAAGAGAGACCAAATCTCGAGGAAACTACCTAAATGAGGTGAACCTGCAAATTAATTACATATAATTAAAACTTCAATTCTTATTTACTTCCATTAACTAAAAATACATTTTTTTTCTTGTTTTATTGAATTGAACGTGGAATAATGTAAATAGATATAAATAAGTATTAAATAAGATAATTAATTAATATTGTTAACATTTATAAAAATACTCTTTTTGGCCAGCCAACTGTATAGCTTTATCCTCAAATTAATATAGTGAAATGGGCATGGTTATCTCGACTTAATTAAAAGTTGGAAGTGGCCAAACAATATAAAATATTTTTTATGAGTCAAACAATCGATATGTGTATTTATATAAGTATATATACCTTTTTTAATGCAATATTATTTAGGTAATATAACTACATATTACCAACGTAGTGGTCACGTTTAACGTATTAGGTTGGGTAGGCATTTTCACCAACTTTAATAAAATGTGAACATGTCCAAAATAGTCACAATCAATATTCCTAACA
Organism: Salvia hispanica; assembly: GCF_023119035.1. Classification (NCBI taxonomy): domain Eukaryota; kingdom Viridiplantae; phylum Streptophyta; class Magnoliopsida; order Lamiales; family Lamiaceae; genus Salvia; species Salvia hispanica. The sequence goes on along the minus strand of NW_025952491.1, from coordinate 59,272 downwards.
TTCTAAAATAGCTAACATCGAATTATGTATTATTATTAGATAGCACAAAGTAGTGTAGGCAATAGAAAAATGTACAATTTGCATAGTTTTAGTAATATAGAGGTGGAATTAATTATAGCCACAACTAAATTATAGGTTTGAGATTTAGTGTGAATTCAATTAATCAAGATTTAAAAATTGAAGTCACTTGCGTTTGGACTTTGGAGTGTAACGCGGTTTTTAATAGGACAAGTTGGATACGAGTTTAGTCAACCTTTTTAGATACTATTCTTTTTTTATTATTTTATTTAGAATTGTTTATTGTCACTATTTCATTGGTTAAGTCAAAGTTGAGTGTGGTTCACATATAAATAGCCTAAATTATGATTTGTTTTGACTAGTTTTCGTTCAATTTAGATCTTGGATCGGTCGTTAAATAACAAATTTGATAAGTGAGGCGATGATTATTTTATGAATAATATCACAAGCAATAGGTGGAACACTTTCAGTCACTATTTCAATGTGATTATCCATTATATTATAGCAACACTTATGTGGTTGTGTGTAAGCTTTTATTATTCTGAAATAATGTATGCATATAATCTAAATAAATAATAAGGAGTAATAGTTTTTTAGTAGAAAATGTTCTAATCTCAAAAGGGGAGCACAAAGTCCTCCAAATATAAAGGTACTGACTAACAAAGAAGAAAACAATATACAACAAGGACAACGATAAGATACGATAACATCCCTAATGAATTATTAAAAGAAACACAGAATATAAACAAGGTCACGAGTCACGACACTAACCTAGATCAGAGTTGTCTCATATCAACGGTAACTAAAAAAACATAAAGGATAGCAGAGACAAACAAGTTGAAGAGGAATTGAAACACACGTCAAACGAATATTAGAGTTTATTGGATATTCTTTGGATCGCCCATCCTCTAATGTCATCAAAATCTTCATGTGTTACGGTGAATAAAAGTTACAAATAATTATTAGAATTATTTTTAATATAGTACAGTAAATGCTAACAAAAATAAAATAATATTTTTGAATATATCGTGGAGACTAAATAAACTAGAAATATCCATATATAAAACGTGTTGAAACTCATTTAACATTAAATAGGTCACCAACTCCCAGTCGACATTACCACAACAAACTACAGTGCAATGGATCTAATAAAAACTACTGTGCAATGGATCTAATAGATAGTACTCCTACTTAATGTATTTAGTATTTTTTATATAAATATAATACTAGTATATTTATTTAATCTATTAAAGTACTATGTGAATATAAATAAAAGAATAATAATAACATGCATCCAATTGCATGGGGCACCCGTTCTAATTACATCATAATTATCACTAATTATAAATAGAAACTAATTATTTATTTATAAATTGAATTGATTGGAGCATTTAATCTATCTTATTATTCGATTTGAGGTGGCGATAAATGCTAGAATGTCTATAACATATTAATATAATACTACTATGATGGAATAATATTGTATTTCAAAATGGTAATGGCTTATAAGTTTCTACAAAAATCAGAATAAAATATGGAGTACAAATCACATTCGAATGTTAAGAAGATCTTCTTAACATTATTCTCACCTTTATTTTATCATTTCTCTACTTTAATTATTTATTATCATTTTTATAAAATAAATATGCAAAAATAATGAAGCTCCTAGTGATGGATAGGGGGAGTACTAATCATGAAGCACTGAATTCAGAAATAGGAAACTACTATACTAATTAATATGTTGTTGTATTCACTCGTGAATGTATTTTGTGCCTTTGCACACTGTTGTATGTCTCCTTGTCTACTCTTCGTCCCCTCTAGAGCATATATAAATTATTCAAAAATCGATATGTCGGCATTATTTGTAAGTTTACGTCACAAAAAAAATTTATAAAATAGATGGGCATGTATCGGCAGTCAGAATCACATGTTCGTGTAGGCCCTTTGTACTCGTATTAAGCGCTAAGCACGTCGATACGGATGCCCTAAATATACCAAAGTTCTTATATTGTGGACAAAATTTACAGCACATAGGGATTGGGTGCAATGATGGTATATAATGGACTGTCAAACCCACAAAAATGATTTACAATTATATATGGGTCAATTTGTCATTAATTACCAAGGCATAGTGCAAGCCCCCACTTATTTCTTTAATGCTAGTCTAGTTTTGACATTTCATAGTATTATATTTGTCTCTTCGTTTTTATATATTTTCATTTGAAAAATCTTGACTGGATTATAGATTTATAGTATAGCAATTTTTATTTCAACAACTCTGTCAAGCATAAAGTCTCGGCAATATATTTAATACTTTTGTTCTATATTATCTTATATTTGGATATTTTGAAATAAAGTTAACTTTAATGACTACTATAAGCTAAACTGAGAGATGGAAAAAAGTACTCTCTTTTTTTGTGTTTTGGCATATGGACAAGAGGGTGGTGTTCAAAATTCCATTTTTTGGTAGGATAAATTAATGGAATTCTCATAATTACCCACATTATTATTTAAAACAAACTAATAACTTTATCCATATATGATGATAATTTTCTATATTTCAATTCAATAATGCATCTTTACAAACACACCCCATGTTATGAGGTTTGGTCCCCCACAGAGAGATTGATACTATTACGTAGTTCCTACGTTTGAATCCACAAATTTTTGCTCATGAATATTGGTGAGAGAGAGTCATGAGTCACATTATTATATAGTGGCACCATTATTATAGTTTGCATTGAAATTTTATAAGATGCATTTGGAATTTATAATGACGATTTTTTTTGGTTATGTAGATGAAAAAAATTAGTTTTATAATAACTCTCTCCTTATGCCCAAAAATATCTTACTTTTTGCAATTTGATTTTTAAAAAATGTGAAAAAATAGTTTTGTACTAATAAAATGGAGTAAATTAATTAACTAATGTCGATTGGTATTTGTTATATATAGTAAAAGTGAAATGAGATAATTAGTTACTGATGACAAAATTGCAAAATGTAATATTTATCGACGAATTAAGGAGTTAGTAGTACTTTTTAGAGAGTAGAATTTTAGAAAGTAAAATAGCATAGTATCATAAAATTGTTGGTCATGTGCTTGTGTGAATCACATAAGTGATTATTAGCTTATGTCATTTTCATTTCTTATATTTGTACAATTAAAACATGGTTGGATCACATTCAATGTTGCCACTTAATCAATGCCAACATATATTATTACTTGATAATAGTAAAAATAATTAATTTATTATTTATTATTTTCATCTACTTACGAATAAAAAGACACTAGTATATATTGTATCATCATGTGCTATCACTAGACATATTAACATGCACCCAACTTTATAAATAATTTGTTAATGACTTGCCTACACTTTTTTAAGTAATTGGTCTAATCTGACGTCACAATCATCACTTTTCTAAAATAAATTGTGGAGTAATATTAAAAGTATAAGTAATTAATAGTAATATGGAGTACTAGTATTTATTACACATGCAAAATGGGAAAAAAAAAAACATATAGTATAAAAAGGGTAAAGCATGAAGCGACTTTAAATTGCAGTATTACTGAACTCATAGTCAAATTTATGTAACAAAAATTAAATTCACCAATCATTTATATAGAAAGTTGGAAAATGATATTTAAGATGATAAAGTGGTTGTGTTTTATGGTTGGTTGGTAAAGGTTTGATGTATCCGGCATAGCTACTTATGTGGAATTAAATTAAATTAAATAATTTAAAAAAAGCGAAATATACAAAACTTTTTTCTTTAAAGAGATAAAGGAATTTAAAAAAATGTAACATCCATTTTGTTGAAAATAATTCATTTGCACGTTATAAAAGCTAATAATTTGAGAGCGATAATTGAGATTTAAGATTCACAGACTCACATGCAGACTTTCTATATTTCAATCACGTGTGGGGCCATCGTGAGAGGATGTTTAATATTATTGAGATTGTTTAAGTTGATTGATAATTATAGATTGTTTCTTGGTATCATCCAAATTTTATTCCCAGAGAAATTGCGTTTAAGGTGTCTTTTCTATCTATATTCTTTTTTTTCTTACATCATCATCGTCAATAGATGTTAATATATTTTATTGTTTAGGTAGATAATAGTCCATCCATCCTAATTTAGAAGTATCCATCCTAATTTAGAAGTGCAATTCAGTTAGATACGAGTTTTAAGAAATGCTTGTAGTTAATAATCAAGTTGAGAAAATGGGCTTTTTGTATGTTTAGTATTTTATTTTATTTTATTTTTATAAAAATAATGACATTTGAGTGTAAATTTCATTAATAATGAAGTTAAATTTTATGTCCAAATATAATAAATTCTAAATGCGACTCTTAAATCGATATATTTAAAATGCAAAATGAACTCTTAAACTGATTTTGAGAGTAGTATCTAATTAATATGTGATAATCCAACAGTATCATAGCACAAAATTGTAAGATTACAAGATAAGGTGCTTTAGTTAAATATTTGAAAAGTAATTTATTTGTTGTCATTTTTCTTTGGGATGTATCCTCCTGCTTTTTTGGAAAATTTTATTTTATCTTTTAAGAAAAGTAGAAATAAACGGAAAAAGGGTTTGGGGTCCCTTTTATTTTTTTTTTTTTTTTTTGATTTATTTTAGTTAAGGGAATTTTAAATTTTAAATTTGAAAAAGGGGAAAATTGATGAAAAAAATAGGGAAAAAAAAAGTGTTTTAAACCTAAATTTTTACAAAAAATTTTAACCCAACCGGGGGAGAAATTTTAGATGCAATATCCCTAATCCTATCACTATTGGTTAATGTATTTTAGTTAATGTACTTTATAAATATATAAAAATTCTATTCTCCAATTTTTGTTTTAGTTGATTCAAAACTTTTAATACATTTTTTGTTAGTACTAATATACAAAAACCGTGGGCCCCCCAAGATAACTTTATCTTCTCCATTAAATTTTTAAAAAATTTTACTAAAAATTTGAATTTTAAATTTTTTTATTTAAATTTTATCTTCCCCCTAATCTCAGATATCCATCTCACCTCCCCCCTCCTCAATTAGTCCATCCCCCTTATCATTATTCTCCTCCCCCCACCACAATCATACATAAGACAATTTAACAAAAAGGCTATTTTATGAGTTAACTACATCTCAAAAATTTGTTTAAACCCAAAACCACTATCAAAATTTCTCAAATAAAAAAGTCAATGCAGCACGTTAAATCATTAAAACGTTCATTGTATTAACTTTAATTTGGAAAGGGTTTTAAAAGTTTATTAAACTGTCAAGTGTATATAAAAAGGACGTTAATAATTGCGTAGGCATTAAAATCATTTAAAAAAACTATAATAATTTAAAAAAGTAGTAATATTAATAAAAAAATTAAAACAATAGTTAAAATTATAAACCGATCTTTCAATGTAATAGTTAGAACAAAAAAAAATTTAAATAATACATAGAAAGCCCGGGTTTTTTAAATAAAAAAAAAATTCACCGACAGTAAGAAGATTGATGAGAAAAGCAGCAGATGACGTGTCGGGTGAACCCGGGGGGGTGATTTCCCCAATTGTCCCCCATTTCTATTATGTTGACATACATTACCATTGTTTATTAAATTTTCATCCAAAAGTTAAAACATTTCCTTCACCATAAAATAAAATAGAATGAATAATATTACCCCAAATCATTTTAAAAAGTATTTTTTCGTTTTTAAAAATAGCAACTATTTTCATTTTTAAATTCCCTTTAAAAACTAAAAATTTTAGAATATTTTTATTTAAAGATGGCCCCCACAATTCATTGATTTATTTTTCTTATTTTTTTCTCTTACTTTCTTATTTTTTATTTAATCTTTTTATTTTTCCCAATTATTCTCACTACTTTTTAATCGAAGTGTTTAAATTAGTGTTTCAAATGTTTCTATATTTTGCATATGGAGGAGTATATTTCTTTGAAGGGGTATTCACTATTCATCATTTTGTATAGCAAAGATGGAGTAATATTGGAGTATATTTCTTTAAAGGGGGTATACATCATTTTGTATAGCAAAGATGGAGTAATATTGTATGGTTATTTGTTTAGAGATTCAGGACTCTCTTTTGTCCTATAAAAGTTAGCACAATTTTATTTTAATTTATTTCATAAAAGATGTCTAAAACTTGTTTCTAAAAATTTCTCACACACTAATATATAAAAATATATTTTCTTTTATTACTTGACACATGAAACATCAATTAAAATCTCGTGTTATCACTCAAATGAAACATCTATCGTGAGATCGAGCGAGTATAATTTTGCTAATCATCAAAGAAGTATTTTGGCTAAAAATCTTTAACTAATTCAACAATAAACTTGTGTGCGTCATGCTAACCCATCGGGCCAATTATACTTGAAAGGATTATAGTTTTTTCACCAATGTATTTCCTTGCAAAGCTTACATGTATTTTTTAAAATAATAATAATTTTACATGCCAATATTTTATGTTAAGCGTCAAAAGTAAAATACAAAAATAAAATAAAAAAATGAAGTTTTAAAATTTAAAAATACTGCATTCCTACTTATATAGTATTTCAGGTTAAGACACCCCACAAATTTACAAGGACAATCACCATTATGGTATACCTTAATTTTGGTTTGTCAAATAAATACTATATACTATAATATTTTTTTAATCATTTTATTTGATAGGATCTACTTATTTTGATCACTAATTTTCTCAAAACAAACTAAACTTATGTAAGGTGCAACCCAACATGAAAAGGCTACCTATTGGCGTTATGGTTTGTCCATACGAATAAGGCCCACAAATATATACTATTAGTGAAGTCCAGTAAACATGAATATTAGTAATTAAATTTAAAGCCCAAACTGGATATTAATTTATAGCCCAATAATTTAATGTGTTGTTTATAACTAATTCAAATCTAGTTCTTAAATAGAAAATTATTATCAAATTTCATGTACCTATTAATGCTTTAACTTAGATTTAATAAAATAATAGTACCTAAGTATTTTAACGTATCCTTAATTATATAAAAACGGAAATGCAAAATTTAACAAATCAATATTATTATCCACAATCCTTTATATGAATTAAGTTTAAAATCCTAATTATACCTGTCATAAAAATGTCAATTTGAAATATTATTTATTTGAACCCAAATTATTACTACTTTAGTATAAAAATGTAATCCCCATTTTTTCAGTCTTCTAAATCATAACACAACTTGCTGGAAACTACGCTTTGTATTATTAGAGCAAAAAAATTGGATTAAGGAGTAATCATTTTTGATATATTAATAGTTTTAATGATATGATTATAATTATAAATATGCATTGGAATACATAGATTTGGATTTGAATATTCACACAATCTATGTACAAATCACACATTTACCTTTAATAATGGACTATTAATTAGTGAAATCTTTCACATTTTCAAGTTCAAGTCCACCAAAACAATTTATAGCACTACACAACTAGACACTTTTTTTCATCTTCCTCTCACCATAAGTGTGAAGAGCTAAATCAATATTTCGAATTTGGGATTTCGAAGAACCCTAAAATTGAAAAAAAATGGAAGCACTTATGATCTTTGTTTTTAAGCTATTTAATTGTGACTTTTGGAGACTTTGTAGTGAAAAAAGAGAAAGCCAATTATATAACTTTTTCCATTTGTAAATGACCAAAGGACATAAAAAATCTATAAGTGATTGGTCAGGCCAATTATTGGCCACGATGAAGCCTCCTAATTATTGGACTAGCTATAAATATAAAATCAAGTTATAATTTATAGTAGTATTTTTGTATAATTGATAACCATGGTAATAGTTTAAATCTATTAGAGAAAAAATATAATAGTAGTAATCAATGGTGTTCATGATAGGCGATCACAAATTTATTACACATGTTTCAAGAACTGGTAAATACTTGAAAAAACATCTTGAAAATGAAAATAATTAACGAATAAAAAGCTCCCAATTTTAAAAAAGGTATTATTCTATAACACATGGAACACTTAAAATTAAATTCATCTAAAATTTAAAAATAAGAAAGAAAGTCTTCGTTAATGAGAATTGTTTGTTAATATGAATGATCAACCCCTAAAACTGATAAAAGGGAAAATTGAATGGTTACATAAATGATATTTTTATTGAGAGATAAAAAAAGGAATATCGATTAATTTTCAATATTGTACAATAAACACCTTTTTTAATTTAAAAATTTACTCAAGGTTCCTGTCTTAGGCAGTTGAACTTGTCGAAGTAGCGGTCCGCTTCAGTTTCCGTGATGTTTGATTAGGAGCCACTGAATCTGTTTCAAGAGAAAAACAGAATTGCCCATAACCCGTTAAACGATTAGTGATAGACTAGACGACATGAGACGAGACGGTGCTAAAAAATCTAGAAAATGTTATGAATATGGACTAATATGCACAATTAAGGAAAGATAAATATACAAAAATTGTACATTTACATAATATCCTTAAAAATCATGAAATGCACTAACTCAAAAGGATTTAAATCCATACAATTATCTAAATCTAATTATTCTTTAGGTGATACATAATAACAGCAGTGAAATAAAATATGAGATTAAACGATGTTTAAATAGCATGTAATTAAATCTATTTATTTTCAAGGTGATATATGATTATGATAGTGAAATAAAGTACGAGACAAGATGGCATTAAAGACTCGTTAAAACATTAGCAATAATAGAATAGAGTTGATGGTGTTTAGATATAACAAAATAGGCAATGATTATAAATTACACAATTATTATAAAACTAAATTATCCTTGTGGTGATCCATGATTATGATAGTGAAACAAAACACGGAGACAAGATGTGTTCCCGTTAAACAATTAGTGCTAGGAGAATAGACTAGATGACATTAATATATAACGAAAATAGTGCGAAATGCACTAACACACAATTATTTAAATCTATACGATCATTATAAATCTAATTTATTTTCCCAACGATGCATAATTATGGCAGTGAAACAAAATACTGAGACAAGATGTGTTCCCGTTAAACAATTAGTGTCAGGAGAATAGACTAGATGACGTTCAAATATCACGAAAATAGTGCGAAATGCACTAACACACAATTATTTAAATCAACACAATTATTATAAATCTAATTTATTTTCACAACAACACATAATTATGGCAGTGAAACAAAATACTGAGACAAGATGTGTTTCCGTTAAACAATTAATGCTAGGAGAATAGACTAGATGACGTTCAAATATCACAAAAATAGTGCAAAATGCACTAACACACAATTATTTAAATCTACACTATCATTATAAATCTAATTTATTTTCGCGACGATACATGATTATGGTAGTGAAATAAAATGCGAGACGAGATGAAATTATCTGAGGTGCACATGGTGGTGGCATGAATTCCGATTGTCCCATTTTAATGGGTCAGACCACCAGCTCATATCACGTGCTTACACATTCAATCTTGGGTCCCTTGCCTCTCACATCCTCACATTATTTTCTCCCTATATATATTTATATATCCCACCTATAATCCAATTACAAAATATAGATTTATTCATTACATTTATTAGAGTGAATGGTTGGTATATCATCCTAGAATTTCCAACTTCCAATTTTTTTTTTTAATTTTTAGTTGAATTCATTAGTTGTTTTTGTAAACTTATTACCTAATTTATACTTTTAAAATATATTTAAACAACTTTCGAAATCGAACTAATCCGACATTAGTTTTATACGTAGAAAATATCAAACATTATAAGTCAAGACTAATATTACGTGATATAATATCAATAAAACTCAATCTTATCCTAATTATACACATTTTGAATACTTTCATGGTTTACATAAATGAAATATCATTATTATGGAGTTGGTAATTTCATTTATGGGCATTTTTTCTATGAGTACGTAATAAATTAAAACTATAATGATAATCAATATATATAATAAATTTAGATGGTACTACTATTTAATATGGCAAGGATCATTTAATTCACAAAATGTAAACCAAACCAACCATGTACTACTCGTTAAGCATAGTCATACTATAAATAGGACACAAAATTTGTGTCGTTTAAGTTAAAATCATATTTTTGGATAAACCAACTTTTGTAATTAATTGAGACACAATATTAAACTAATTGCTGCAGAGAAATCCAACATGGATAAAGCCTGTCACCACGTGGAGGACTGCAAGTGGAAAATGACTATCTTCAATGTGGTCAAACACGACCATATGAATTATTTTAGATTCACTCATAATTTTGTTAGATTCCTTATTTTTTTGGATAAAATTAGAGAATTTTTTTTATCACAATATAATACTCCATACATAGTTGGGTATATTCATATAATTAAAAAGTTATAATACTTCATTTATCCCATCCAAGTTATCCAGTATTTTATTTAATTATTCATATCAAATATCCACCTTTTATATTCAAAATAAAATTTATCTTTTTTAATTTCTTAAAAAGTTCAATATATTTTTTATTTATTATCATACTCAACTGCTGCACCTCAAACACTCAGAAAAATAACCATCTCTAAACAGAAAGTAACGAAAATAAATTGCGATTAAATGCTAAAATAAGAAATTATACTTTAAACAATAGAGAAAAATATTATCATACCACTTCCGTCTCACAAAAAATAGATTTGTTTTACCATTTTGACTCACCAAAAGTAGTGTATTTATCTATTTATAGTAAATATTTATAGTAGTAGTACTAAGTTTTATTTTTCTCTAACAATATATCAACCATATTTTCTTCTTTAACTCACTTATTATATCAATTTTGTATCAAATTTGTGTCGCTCACTGCTAAGACTATTCTCGTAAACGCAAGTCATATAATAATGTATGATTAAATAGCAAGAATAGTAAATCAAATATGTAGAAAAATATTGGGAAAAAACACTTACCCGAAGGAGAAGGAAGCGAGTGTCTTATTGGTTGTAGTGAAGGGAGGGGGTGAGGGGTAGGAGGATAGGTTAAAGAGGTGCCCTCCATCTGCGTAGGATAGTAGAGATAAGACGGACCCGGCATACGTTGCGCCGGAGGCACTGAAAACGCTCCTCTGGGTGCGTACCCATAGTAATAGGGTGAGCCCAACGCAGAGGATGAAGCCCCATATAGCTGATTGTAGTACTGTGATTGCTGCATATGTGGATTGTACATTGTCTGTCCAAATAAAAATGCCTTATGTTTTTGCTTAAACAAGAATATGCTCTTTACTTGTGTGCACATCTAAAAATGGCTCTCACACATTCACATATATGTACATCTCAAAGTTATGCTAAGTATATGTGAGTACCATCTATTTATATTGTTCGCTTTAGTCCACGACTAACGTTATTTGTTTAGTTTTATATATTCACCCCGTCCATTTAGTATTATAGTTTATCTGTTTTAGTTCGTCACACCAAAATATTTCTCATTTCTATTAATAAAAAATTTCACATAATTTTTTCTCTTTATCTATTTTATTTTACCCATGTTACCTACCAATTGCATGTTAAACTTGTGTTATTCATAAATAAGACTATTTGTGGACGGAGAGAGTTTTTAGTTTGATACAAATACCTTAAATTGCGTTCATGATATTATAGATAACATGAACAAACTGAGTTTAGATTTGAAGTAGTAATTTGTAAAAGTAAAGACGTCAATAATAAATAAATGTAAAAAACAAATAAGAGTTAGATAAACTAAAGAGAGCCACGTTTACAGATGGTACTCGATAAGATATCTAGTAATCCATCTCATTCTAAGTGGAGCATTTTCTAATTCATCAACGGATTTATATAGTCTTGCTTTGTGATTTAAGTGAAGTGAAAACAAAGTAGGAGATAATAATAATTTTATTTTAAAAAATATGTCAATTAAAATGAGACAAAGTATATAATTCCATTTTTGCATGTTATTTTGGCACTGAATTACGCATACAAGTATTTAATTATATTATATCTATATGAGTATTAAACATGCATGATAGACTATGTCGAACTAGTTGAGAAATTATAAATATTATACTAGTAAAGAGATTTGAACATTAAAAAAGGCTAACCTGCTGCTGGTAAGCATAATCGGGTGAATAGCTTGTGTACCTAAATCAAAATATGTATTCAAACAAATTAAATCAACTAATTTACTATCATAGGGGGAAAATATTGAAATAATTATTCACTTAAAAATGTTAACTAACTAATGTATTGGCTACCATGATAGATAAAAGTTGATTGAATAATAAAGTCTAAATTCGTGAATAAGTGATCGACACGTCTCAAAAGTCTACTTTCCAATTAAATAAATTTAACAATGATTTAGTAACACTAACTAATTAAAACTTTTCATGGATGCCTATTTTATAATGAGTTACACTCCATTAACACCTGTCATCAATATTCTTCCAAATCATGACTAATTAAACAATAGTGATTAGTTCTAATCTTACTTTAATAATCAAAATCTTTATATTAACTTTTCTACATATATTTGCTTTTCAATAATAGAATTTAAAAGCATTAAAAGTCTCTGTGGACTGACAATTTTGATACATCGATTATTATTTATTATCCATCTGCCAATATCTACTGCATTCAATTGAATTCAATAATTTCACTTTAATTTAGCTCTTGATTATCGTTTTTTAATAAATAAATAGTAGTAGTAATATTTTTACTATGCACTGATGAAATAAAATACGCGATCACGTATATTATACTATACCCGTAAGGTGGGTACATGACGGGCGGATGGGGCGCCACGGGAGGAGGAGGCGGTGGCAACGGGAGATACGACGACATTCCCCCTTGCGCCATTCCGCTTCCTTGATACACGTTGGCAACTTGATTTCTACCTACATTCCGAAAACCAAATATTTCAAATTTCAATTCAAAATTCGAATGTATTTTAAATTTCGATTTTGAGTTGAAAAATGTGCCTCGAGGAGGCGATGGTCGAGGCCGCCCCAACGAAGCGATATTGCAATTGGCTCGTCTCCCGTCGATCATCGGGTTCGGATCGGCGCAAGCTCGCCTAGCGGATTCAGGATCACGAAACGTCACCTGTAAATATATCAATTAATAATAATAATTATTATTATACTCGTAAATATAAGTAAGAGTAATAAATTAATAAAATAATAACATGTCATTATCCAAAGATGAAAATGTAAATTAAAAAAAAGTGTTAAATGAAATTCAAATATCCAACGATGAAAAAGCGAATAGGAATAAAATAAAATAAAATAGAAAATGAGAAATCTCACAAATCCGTAGCCCTTGGATTTGCCGGAGTTCTTATCGGTGATGATGACAGCTTCGAGAATATCTCCAAATTGATCGAAATAGCCGCGCATTACGTCGGTCGGAGTCTCCCAGGCGAGGCCTCCGACGAAAACCTTGGTGAGCGTGGTGTCGCCGAACGGCGATCGGTAATGCTGGTGGTGCGCCATCCGATCGAGCGAAAATTCAACAAATTTCCGATCGTCGATGGATCGCGAGCTTTGGCATGATCTCAATTGATAGATCGGCGGCAATGCGGAGCGACTTCCGATTGTTTGCGGCGGAGTGGGAGAGAGGGAGGGAGAGAGAAAGGGGGAAAAGGTATCCGACAGTTGCAAACGCTGATTTGCTGTATATGAGGAGGGAATTGGGATTTGTGGGTTTGTGTACTCGAATGACAGCTGCGTGACTAAAGAGCACTTGACTCTGTCCTCTCTGTCTTTCACCTATTCAAAATTTATTCAATCTCTACGTATTTTTATACTCGTATTCTACGCTGTATTTATTCTGTTGAAATTCAAGTATATGTAATTACTAGTCAATGAAACACGACTTAGTTGGTTAGTGGTAAAAATTTATCCTACAGCAGTGATCACAAAGTAAATGACTAGACGGTGATGTGTAACTTTATCCTACAGCGGTGATCACAAAGCAAATTTATCCTACAGCGATGACGTGTAACTTAGTTGTTAGGATGTTTCTAGGAGGTCCGAGACTCCGAATTACCAATTACAAATAATCAGGGGTTCGAATCACCACAACTAAAAAGTAGAGTACCAAAAAAAACTAAAAAAAAACTAAAGAGTGGAGCATTATTGACTTTATGAAGAAAAAGAATCTCAATAACCAACTTTAAATCATTGAGCCAGTCGTCTTATTTTTTGAGGTGTCTACAAATTATTGTACTAGTAAAGTAGAGTCGTATTCTTTCTATCACAGTGTAATTGAATCGTATTCTTTCGAGTCACCTATTATAATTGATTCATGTTTTTTTTTTGGAAAAAATCAAAATATTTAATTTCTTTCATTTTGTTTTCTCCTATTTTACTCATTTTTCAATTAACTATGTCTTTGTTTATTTACTTTGTTTTTTTTTTCCACTTAAGTTATTAAACATTCATTCGTTAATTTACGTATTCAAGAAAAAACGTCTCAACTACAATAGAACAGAGAGAATAGAGAATATGCAATAATCAATATAACAAAGTTTTGCAACCACAATAATAATACTAAGCACTCATTCGTTGATATACGTACATAAGAGATATGCTTCAACCATAACAAAAAAATCCTTAAAAGACCATTAAATGAATCAATTTTTATTCAAACAAAATATGGCAAAATATTATAGATGAATGACGTCAATCTATGCAATATTTAGGGAAGTATATAGAGTCGTTCAAACCCTACAATAGATATTCTTTAAGCTACGTGAGAACTTGTAGACTTTTTGATTGGTTAATAATGTCAACTTACCAAGTTGCATCGTATGTAAATTGATAGCTTACGCCATATATGTATATTTTTTCAAGCAAGGTATGGACATGAGAATTTAAAGATTTAGATAATTTGTCGACATGATATGATAATATGGTATGAAAGATTGATTGTAAATTCATGTACATTATTGTAAAATTTTGAATTTTTTCATATGTTATAAAGTTGGCTATAAAATACATAAATTTCGAATTTCAGAAAAATAATGAAAAGGTTCAGAGTTTGTGTATATTTTGTTACCAAATTTATAAGTATCTTACGGGGAAAATCGAAATTTGATTATGGTGTGTAAATCTAATTAACTTTTTCATATAAATTATTTCATTTCGTACTTTATACATGTAGGGTAATCTTATTACAGTATAAAAATATTATTTACGCCATCTTATTTACAGACAAATTAAAGAAATATGATGTACAAAATATTCAATTTATAAGATAAAATTACAAATTGTATCCATTTTTTCATGTATGAATAAATTACCAATCATAAAAAATGTTACCTTTATTCATACGATCATTTTAAACTTTATAAATGTAGGGTAATTTGATTATACGAGTAGTATTTCTAATATTAGTCACTCCATATATCTAATTTGGATACAAAAAATTCATGATTTTTCATTGCGATATGCCCATCATTAATGCCTAAACTCATTATATTCCACTTAATTCTATTCCTTTATAACAATCACATCCTAATTGTTTTGGCTATTACGACGATTAATTATTTGAGTAATAAGTCAAGATTATGGTTGTCTTTTGTCAATATCCAATTGTGTTTATTTAGAGAAATTCAACTACGTTAAGATGCTGATTAAAATACACACTGTATTTGTTAAAAGGGAACTAACTCCAAAATAAACTAACACCACTAATTATTAATATCGATTTTTACAGGTATTAAAATTGAATAAAAAAATGTGGTTGGAGAATAAAGAAATTTAACAACTTTTGTAGGACAGATAATTAAGATATAAGTAGAGGCACATGAACTCACGTTACAATCATAAGATTGTACACTTAGATAACTGCCCTAACAGCCAAAAACAATGTCACAAAAACAGTTATCGACAAGGTCGTTTATTATTCCCTGTGTTTTAAATAAATGTTTTATTTATCTTTATTTCTTAATAAGTGTCCCATTTTAAAAACTGAGAGTATAATTGCGATATTATTTTCACTTTTTTTTGTGTATTTGACTACTTGTTGAATCTATGTCTTGATAATATATTAGTTATATGTATACATGTATATATATTATGATAATGATTAAAATTACAAAAAAACATATTTAATTTACTATTTTCTTGTGTGATTTGATGATAAAAAATCAAAGTGAGAATTGATAGTTCGTCAAAAGGTGCCAAGATAAGAAAGGCTTCCCACCCACACATATGTACGTGTGTGTATATATATATATTTATAAATTTAGATATAGGGGTACGTTAAGATGACAACACATATTAAAATAATATCATACCACTATTTCTGGCCAATCATTTGTACACGTAGACGAATAATAAGCTGCCATGTGGCAATAAAAAAAATGCTCAAGTGTAAAAATCTCGGTCATGTTGTATATACATGTATATATACAACAATGTATATATCAATTTTTTCTCGGCCAGCAATATTCAACCCGCTATACAACAATCTATAGATTGTTGTGTAACGTTTATAATATTGCTGGATATGTAGTGTCATGATGTCATTTTAAGAGGTGTTGTCATTTTAACACAAACCTTTAGATATATATAAAAAAATGACTGTTTTTTTCATAATTTTACCCAACACATGCCAATTGCCAAATTATAGTAAACTAATAATAGCTTTATTAAAATTATTTGTTTATCCACAAAATGAAAATATCCCACAAGACAATGTATTTCACCTAAGTTCGTATATAATTTAGTTTTTTTATGTGTAATTACACAAATGTTATTTAGTCAGCATACCCAATCACTGGAAATTGAATCACAGGATAAAATTATACAATATATTCATTGTATATTTATAATTTATAAATTCCATAATGAAAACAAATTTGAACTTTCAATATCAATTTTTAGAAAAATATTCGGCAATGTATTTTCATATTATTATATTATAAATAATACCATGAATAAAGTAGTCTGATTGAGATTCAATTTGCAATTTTGACTAGAAATGTTTTGTCTAATTGGCTGACTTTTCTTGGAATTCCCAAACAGTCAAACTTGTCAAACAAAAAGTTAAAAGAAATTCTTATTTGTTTTTATTAAAAGTAAACTGTCAATTAGTTTAATATACAACATAGGATATGTTATGTAAATATCATTACTTAAGTTGAGCTGTCCACTTTATAAGATTCGTCCAACTTTGTGAATGAGTTTCCCATCTGTCACGGCGTCGTTTTATTGATTGATTGCATTATAAAACAGTGGATTTGTGTGTCACCAATTACGTTTTTTCAATCAGGTATAAACTCTCCAGCCATGAAAATGACGAGCAAGAACAAATCATACTAGTATAACAAAAAGGTAATACTACCAAATAGACAAAATCAAACATTGAGTCTAAACTATATCACAAAGGAAAAATAATGGACAAACACAAAAAAGAGAAGTAAATCGACATCACACATTACGTTAGTAGCATAGTGTAGTTTTATAAAGATAAGATCCAAAATATAGAAGAAAAAATAAGTGTTTTTCACCACTCTACCACCCAATGATCAGTTTTGATCCACTTAATCGACTAAAAATTTAGTGGTCCGAACATATTATCATATGATCTGACGTTTAGTAACAATCGCAAACCATCACATAACAATACAAAGGCATCTATATCAAATTACTTTTATAATTAAAAATATATGCGAATTATTGTATAAATATAGTAGGTATACGAAATAATTGTGGAGTTAAGACGAATTAAAATACATTAAGTAATCATTCAATTTGTATATTAAAAATTAATATTCAATAGTTGAACACTACAACGACTATAATCAGGAAGTTTTGACGTGAACTTATTTTACAGCAGGACATAAATATTGATTCTCTTATTTTTTTTTTATTTTTTTTATAAATATTGACTCTCTTATTTATGCTTAAATTGTTTAATTTTTTAATAATAAGCAATCTTACTTATTTGGGCTTTTCAGCCCATTAAACACCTGGAGTAAATAGACTGAGAGAATAGTATTAATTAAAATTATCCAAAACAATATGGGGCTATAAGTGGGCCCAGACATAAGTACATTAAAAATAGTACTTCCTCCGTCCCAACTAATATGACACACTTTCCTTTTTGATTTGTCTCAATCAAATTGATGCAATCCTATTTTTGTTAATTTTATCTCTCCAGTTAATATATACTCAACTACTTTAATTTTTCTCACTCCAACAAAATGTTCAACTCTCTTTCTCACTCTATTTAATACCTACGCCCTCTCTTTTTCTTTCCAATTAAACACATTAATCAACTTTTCCTAAAATCCCGAATTGAATAAGAAATATGCCATCTTAGTCAGGGCGGAAGGAGAAAGTAGTATTATAAATTTTCGTATAAACTAAAAAAAAACTAGTACTGTATTAAATAGGTAATATTGTTGTGGATGAATGTTTATTCATTATTATCCTCACCTTACACTGCCAGCTAACGGATCATCTTCCTGTTTTTATTGTTCATCTATGAACTGGCACGCTTGTCCTCTGGCCTGTGGGAGCTAATCGTTTATCGAAAAATTCATCTGCGATGAGCATTGTTGATATACTCATCGATGTATGATTCATAATTATTACTCACTTCGTCCCGCCATCAGCGAGCCACTTCTTTTGCACATGAGATTTAAGAGATTAATATATTCAAAGAGTTAAAGTGGAGAGAAAGAGAGAGAAAAAAATATAAGCACTACAAAAAATGCAGTCATTTGCTAACACCCTCATTTCCATTTATGCTCGCAATTGTTCTCGGAAATATTTAGTAACTTGCGAGAACAGCCCTGTGCTAGCAAATATTTTGGTCGCAAACAACCCCTTTTTTTTTAGTGAAGGGTGAAAAGAATTAATAAAATAGGTGGACAAATAAAGTAAGAGACACAATTTTTTACCTAAAAAAAGGACTCACTTATGATGAGACATCTCAAAAAGAAAAATGACTCGCTTATGGTTGGATAGATAGAGTTCTAATTTTTATGTATTACTTACTCCTTATGTTTGGTAATACATGTTTCATTTTACCATTTTACTTTGTGTGCCATTATGTTCTCATTAAACTTTTATCATACGGAGTACTACTAAGATATAAGTTGAAATCATATTTTATTGACTTGTTATGTTCATATTATATTATAAAATTAGTACTCCCTCTGTCCCACTCTAGCAGTCCCGTTGACTTTTCTGCACTCGTTTTGTAAAAATGATAATAAATAGTTAAAGTGGAAAATGGTAAAGTAAGAGAGAGAATAAAGTAGAGAAGACTCTTCTCTACTTTATTCTCTCTAATTTTACTATATCTCCACTTTAACTATTTATTATCATTTTCATAAAATTAGTGCAGAAAAGTCAACGGAACTGCTAAAGTGGGACGGATGGAGTATTATACAGACACAAGGTTCACTTTCAACCAATATTCCTTCATATTTTTTAGTTAAAACTCGAGATGCTAAAAATAAAACATCTGTTCGCAGACCAAGTGAATATACAACGAATTTTGATTTAAAAAATGTGATGCGTACATTAAATAAAAACAAAGTCTTATTTATTGACTTTAATTGTGAATCTCTTTTATTGTCAAAGTAGGATATGCAATAGATAAAATGTGTGTAACATAAAAATCCACTTATTGAGTTCCAAGTTATATGAATAAAAAAGAATGTATTATGCATAAATGTCTAAGTATAGTAATTGATTAGTTTGGCACAATGAGTGGATTTGGCCAATATATTATGATTATCTGTGTAATTATGCTTCTATCAACCAACTATTCTTTGAGTTTGAATTCGAATTCTAAGTTTCTATGGATAAAGCTTCATCAAATCATTGTGTCGCCCACTATTAAATCATGCGTTTCCTTTCAAACAAATTACCTTCCAAATTCAGTATTTCTAATTGGTGATGCAATTTCCCCTGTTGAACCGAGAATAATATTTATAATATTTCCACATATTTGTGACCATTATTTTGTGACCGAGAATAATATTTCAACGTTTTACCCTTATTTGGTTTATTTTATACACTTAATTCCTAACTCTAAAAATTACTACTGACGTTATTATTTTTATGCAGTATTTTATGTACTATTAAACTTTATATATATATATATAAAAGTCTTACAAATTATCTAAATCAATTAAATATGTACTTTGAAATAAAATTTAAAAATTATAGCCTCTATCGATATTTTTTTCTGCGTTGGCCCTTATTCTGTAAAATATAGGTAACGCACACTACATGCATAATAGAATAACTAGCAAAAAACAACAATATCAACCCAGATCTCAAACTTTGGTTATCTTTATATGGTGAATAGCTAAAAATAATTCTCAGTTACACAATAAAAAGTGAATATAAATAAATATATTGAATGCTAAACAGGCCAAAAACAAAAATATAAAAAATTCTAAACGTGCCAAAAATTGGCTTCATAATATAGAATTTGGGCTGCAAAATCTCTACCCATATCACCTCACCCCAGCCCAAATACAATATACAACTCCATACTATTTTTGTGATAGAAATTAAGATAACGAAACATAACTAACATTTATGTAACAATAAGATCAAGCTGAAAAGAAATATTACATCACAGCCAAATTATGAATTTATCAGAACAATAATGTTCATTAAATTCAAAATTAAACAAGAAATTCAATTTTTCAATCACACACCTCCACTTTTTTTTTTTTCTTTTTTTTAAAAGAGAATCAATAATAGTTCGTCAATTAAACCGTCGTGCAATAAAATCTAAACCTTACCCAACATCACTTCATCAATGATTTTATGCAGATTCTGCCGCGACGAGCCCTTAGCCGCCTCCTCCGCAAGATTCTTCCATTCCGCCGACCGCCTCCTCATCTCCTTCCCCTCCTCCCCAACCATCAAACTCCTCACTTGCTTCTCCACCCCATCCCTCTTCACATCACTATCAATCTCCATCCCCACCCCCCAGTGTGAGCAGCAGTACCAACAATTGGTCTGCTGCTCCGCGAAAAATGGCCAACAGATCATTGGGACTCCGCTGGCCATACTCTCAATAGTCGAATTCCATCCACTATGCGTCAGAAACCCTCCAATAGCCTGGTGCCCCAGGACTTTCTCCTGGGGGCACCAGCTCGCCATCTGGCCCCGCCCCTTTATCACCTCCAGAAACTCCGGTGCCAGCACCGCGTTTTCCCCGGAGACGAGATCGGGGCGGATGATCCACAAGAAGGGGACGTCGCTGTTCGCGAGGCCCCATGCAAACTCGGTGAGTTGACCCGGAGTCATCACGGTTATGCTCCCGAAATTTACATAGACGACCGAACCGGGTTCTTGGGAATCAAGCCAATTGAGACACTCCGGTTCTTCCTTCCATAAGTTTGAACCGAGCCGGTCCAATTGGGAACCGGTTAACTCGGCTTCTAAAAGATGGAGCGGTCCGACCGCGTATATGGGCGGGAGGAATGCGGAGAGCGCGTCGAGAGCAACTTGCTCGAGGGCCTCGAATGTGTGTAGTATGATTGCATTGGCGCGTTGGGCGCGCCCGGTCTCGGAAAAGACGAATTTGATCATGAAATCGTCGAGGTTCATCGTGCGGATGAAGCTCGGGATGTCTCGCAGGCGTATGCCCTTCAACGCCGGAATTCCTTCAACCACCGTGTCGAGGTATCCGTTGGTTAAATCGCTCGGGTCTGTGTGTTGAAAATTTGAAATGAGCCGACGCGAAGATATATTGATTTATTTTAATTTTTTCTAAAAAAAGGATTATAGTAATTGTTTTGAAAAAGAAAAAAAATGTAGTAGTACAAAATTTAATCCAAAGTACTATTAATTATCTGAATTATATATGACAAAAATAATTTTATAAAACATTGAAATGAATAAAAATTACGACCACCGCTTTAGTGAATCCAAATTTATTTAACTTTTGGTGTAGGTAATGTCAACATCAAGTATACAAGTTGTTGAATTAGTTCAAAGAATTCGTTAACTTTTGCTTTTAATTTCTACAAATAAACCATTATAGTAAGTATCACTTAGTTAATTTTCTCAATATATTCTATGGCCAAAAAATTCGTCATCCTATATGTGCCTTCTTTTTTTTAGAATTATTTATGTATTACTATTATGGTAATAGTTTATATAATCACAGTTTAGAATATACACATAAGTTTGGTAAACGTTGAACATCCTTATTTATTACTCATCTGCTTATACGACTTCACAATTAATCACTGGACCATCATTCACATGAAAATATTAGGAACACGTGCAAAATTAGTAGCACCAAGAACTTCAATTCAAACAAATAAATAAAAACCAAACATTTAAGTGATTCTAACAAAATATTCACACAATTTTATAAATATGGCAATAGGGATGTATTCATATTTTACTCTAAATGTATGAAAAACACAAAACACTTATAGGTCTATTGGATCTTGTTATTTAACAGTTAGATTAATGTCAAGCGTAATCCAATAATGAGATTTTTAGTCTAATAATGTAGCTCAGCTAATAATGTAGTTTTTTAGTCTAATAATATAGATTTTAATTAGCTCAGCTAATAATGTAGATATTTAGTCTAATAATGTAGGTTGACTAATATTATCACAGCCATCCAATCTATGGATGAAATTTTATGAACAAAAATGTCTCAGTTTTCCATTCCACCACATTTTTATAAGTGGAAGGACTATCTGATTTATTTTATCTCTTTTTTTTTTTTGTTCTCTTTCCATTTATCACACTAAGAGAACATAAAATTCGTAGTGAGAAAAAATGTAATGCTGCGAGTGGGAAGAAAGGAGTACCTTTTTTTATTTTTTTTATTTTATAAATATAGCATAAAATAGAGGTGAAATTAGTATATATAAAGTTGTAAATATATATGTACCTTTGAGTGGTGCATAGCCCATTTCAATGATCTTTCCAAATTGGGTGTAAGCGTAGAATCCAACGGCGCTTGTGGTCCAGAACAAAACCTCGGGGAGGCCGAGCTCGGCCGCGGCCTCGGTGGTGAAGCTCATGACTCCATCGGAGACGATGCAGGAGACGGGAGGAGCGTCCCCGGCCTCGTTGAGCCGGGTAATGAGCTTCTTGAAGGGCTCCAAGCAAGTGGTGGTGGTGGACTCGCATAGGGACGGTACATCCTGGGTCGCGTCCGTGATCTCCGAGGGCGGGAGGCCGTCGGGGATTGTCTCGAACCGGAACCCCGGGAGGTCGTCCAGGGCGCCGGCCCCGCGGGCCTTCAGGAGGCGGCGGTGGTTGTAGTCGGTGTTGACGAAGGTGATGTGGAAGCCGTCGTGGTGGAGGAGCTTCGCGAGTTTGAGCATCGGGTTTATGTGGCCCTGGGCCGGAAATGGGATGCAGATTGCATGCGGTTTCCGTGCGCCCATGGTTGCGGATTTATATTAAATTAAAATATAATGTATTTTTTTTCGATCGAGAAAAAGCTCAAACCAAAAGACAGATTCTGAGGTGATCACTCAAAAAAAACAAATGAAGAAGAGGGAAGTTGTTTGTGTTTGAGAATGAGGAAGTGATGCATTTGTGGCAATAATATTGTTGTTATTTATAGGCAGCAAAATTGTGATTTTCAGCTTCATATTGATTTTCTATAATTATTTAATGGGAAGTCAAAAAATAGGGGAGATTTCATTTAATTTATGTAATTCAAATAAGAAGAGAAATAAATTTTGTATTAAGTACTAGTATCATTTACACGCGTTACGTTAGTCAATATGTCCTTTAATTTGTGTTTGGAATTTTTATAGGCATGTAAATGATATATAGGTTGACAAGAATGAAAATCGAAATAATATTTTTAATATTCCTTTAATTTTGTTTGCCTACTCGACATTATTGAGGCATAAATATATGGCTCAAGCTCAACCGCCCATTAATGCGCAATTTCATAAATTATTGTACTGGCATTGACAAAAAGGCACTCCATGTATTTAGGTGTATATTACTATAAGAAAAGAAATGAGAAGAATTGTTTTTATCAAGAAACTATTCTCTAAAAAGATAGCATTAGACAAATTTTCAGAAGTTAACTTGTAGCTTGAGGCACTGAGAGTAGATTTTGATAAATTTTCTTCCTATCCCATAATGATATTTAAAAAATGTTGTTTCTCAGATTAGAAAATATTGCCAATTGAAAAAAAAATCAAGTATAATTGCATGGTGAAAATAACTGAGAAACTCATTAATTTGCAAAATTTAAGGAATTTCTAAATATCACAATTATATTAAAACGTTATGGTGTCATTTATGCTCTTAAAGTGTGTTTAATTTATCTTCTTGAAATAACTTAATTATTTGGTACGGATATAAATAAATATTTTGTAAGGACCACGCGATTATTCAGAAAATACAAAACAAAAAATTGTGGATGTAATTTTTCGAAAAATATTGGGTAAAATATGGACGTGAAAAAATAATTCCCTATGTCACACGTATGTGTACACATAAACATAAATGATAAATATTCGAATGGGTCCAAGCATTTTTATGCCTTCTATATAAATTGGATATGTTTCCTATTTAAATTATCAAAAATTCATTCGTATATGTGTTCGAGATTTATTTTGTTTTTAGAACGAAACTTTATCAATCTCAACTTGCTTAAAACACAAGGACACGAGAGTGGCACGTTATAATTGGACCTGCTCATTAAGAATTGAAGTACTACATGACAAGTGATATAGTTGGGGAACCACGTGCTCAATATAATAAGATATCATCCATCCCTCCTAAACCCGTATGAATTATTTCCTTATTAGTCTGGTTTTAAAAAATACACACCTTCTAAATTTAGAACAGTTAAACAAACCCATTATCCATAAATATTATTTTTTACAACTTATACTATTGCACTACACTATTAATAATATGAAATCCACCCTTCACTAATACTGCTACTTATCTCTTTTTATTTATTTTATTAATTATACATTAAAAATTATATTGAATCAAAAGTTTATACTTTTCAGGGACAAATACTAGTACTAATTTATCCTTGGTGACTATGGTGCCTCATATCTATTGCTTGAATGGAAACATTGAAATTTTTAGCCTTAGATTAATACTCCCTTCATTCCATGTTACTCGCACTTTTCATTTTAGGCCGTAAATTTAATATTGATTTTTTAGTGTAATTAAATTAGAATTTTAAGTATAATGAGACGTCACTTAATAAAGGACCTCTTAACTTAAACTAACATATTAATTAGAATAATAATGCTGTCCTTTAATGCACATTTAATTATTTTATTTTAATAATGGATTACAAACTATCGTTCACATCGTAATTTACAAATTATTATATGATTATGAATTATTTATTATTTAAATATGTCCTACCAAAACTAATGAACGTGGACAATTTTTATATAGTCAGTCCATTCATTAAAGTGAATTTTTATTTTTTTACTTGGATTTTGATATCTTAAATTATGTATAACCTATTATACACATGCTTTTTAAGAAAGATACCCATTTATTTCAAATCCACTAACTTTTTTTTTCACTTTTTTTTCCTCTCCCCCTTCTCTTATTTTTCCCCACTTTATATTTAAAATTTATCTATTTCAAAGATAGAGGGAGTATATAAGTTAAGGTTTATTGAGGTAAGGGGAAAAGGAGGTAACTATTTTTCAAACAAGTTATTTCAATACATTTATCATTTTTTAAAGATAAAGGGGTATATAAGTTGAGGTTTATTATAATAGAAAAACGAGTGTAACTATTTTCAAAAATTAATTTCAAAAATATAATTATAAAATATTCATCTACGTATTTTTCAAAATAATTTTAATTTTTTTTAATTGATTTTATTTTGTTAAAACAATATTGCATATGGCCCAAATTTTCCCAAAATAAAAAATAAATATTGGGGGTTTCAGTCAAAATTAAATAGACCTTCCTTTAAATTCCCCTAAAATTGTGGCAAAGTGATGGATTCAAAAAGTAGTACTGTAATACAAACACATGTAGTTTGATTTTTTTAAATTAATTAGTAGATTATTCAAAAGTCATGAAATTTTATTAATTATGTATTGGTTTTTTTTTTTTTTACTGCAAAAGAGGGGTATTTGGGCAATTATTATACTATTATATTTCCCTTTTGCGATAAAGATCCAAAAAATTCTTTTTTCTCTTTGGGCAAACAAATTTTTTTAAGTCTGGAAGAAGATTTGGGCTTTTTGTTCTATGTTATTTTGCTCCCTTTGATGGTTGTGAAAAAGGCGATTTCTTAAAAAAACCAAATTATATTTAAAAGGGGAAAAAACTTATTCTTTAGAGATTGGGATCATTGTATAAAGCTTTATGTTCGAACTCCCATTTCTACCGAGCCAAGTGCACGAGGGGCGCCAAATAGTAAAAAGATGTCCCAAAAAACGACAAACCATCACTACTTAATGGTTTTACTAAGATGACTCTTCCTTTTTACTCTTGCCTTTGATTTGGGTTTTCATGTTAACCGTTTTGTTTTCCACGCCTTTTTTTTTTTGTTTTTTCTGTTTTGCTTCCCTTTCGCTATTGGATTGTTTAATTTACCCCTTTGATCTCGACTTGCCACTATTTTACATGTGATTTTACTTTCATATAAAAAAATTTAAACTTAACAATAGCATGACATAATTCCTTAAAAACAATAAACACCATCCAAAAGGGAAAACTTTTATTCATAACATAAAGGGTTTCTTACAATCATAAAAACAATAATTAAAAATTTGCATAAAACCTCAAACAACACATAAATAAGATGTCACAACAACACACTTTAATTATTCAATTCAAGTGCTCGGCCACACAATCTCATGATCAGAAGTAATCACATAAATTGTATATTCAAGAACAATATAACTCGCAGGCAAATCCATCGAATAAGTGCTCGTAATCGCATATCCCCTAGCGAAACGGAAGGCGCCGGTGCCCCGATCACCGGCACCTCCTGGACGGGCGAGCAGCGGGTTCCGGCCCGCAATGCAGACCGTGCTCCCGTTGACTCCCCGAGGTGATGTGGAAGTTCATGGTGAGTGCGACGGCCAGGTTTTGGAGGTCGGCCGAGGCGGCCGTGCCCTGGGCCCGGGCGACCTGGGCCGATTTGATGTCAGGGTCGGCCGTGACCCGGTCGTCGAAGACCATGACCTGGCCGAAGACCGTGGGGGAGGTGTCGGTGATGGAGGCGTTCGCGACCCGGAACAGTGTGGCGTTGGGGCCCGCGCCCGGGTCGTGGACGTAGAAGGGGAAATTTTGTTAGTTTTTTGTGGCCTTTGGTGATGGTTTGACCCACGCGCCGGTGGCGCGTGCGGTGGGGAGGAGGAGGAGGAGGGAGGTGGTGGCTATCAGCATTAGGGCTATGGTGAGATTCTTCATCTTGGGGGAGGTGTTGGATGAGGGTGATTGTGTGTTTGTATTTATAGAAGGATTGTGTTGGGAATTAATTTAGGGTTTTGTTAGGAATAATTATTGTGATGAATTGATTTTGAAGTAGTTTGTAGATCCAATTTGAAGTTCCACTTGTGA
Source organism: Salvia hispanica (assembly GCF_023119035.1). NCBI lineage: Eukaryota > Viridiplantae > Streptophyta > Magnoliopsida > Lamiales > Lamiaceae > Salvia > Salvia hispanica. The sequence goes on along the minus strand of NW_025952491.1, from coordinate 31,732 downwards.
CAAGTTGGAAGTATATTACTCCCTATCCATTAATACAACACCAATTTTGACATGACACAAATTTAAAGAAATATAATAGAATGGAGTATAAAATATTGTGAAGGTGAGTCCTACCTTTATGATAGTATTAATTTTAAATTGAAATGTGAGCAAAATAAAGTCGATGGAATATGAGGTCCATTAGCTAAAATAGTAAAATATCAAATGCGATATTTATTGGTGGACGGACGGAATGGCTAAATGGACACATATTGAGGGCGGAGAGAGTACTAATCGTGAGTACATGAGTAGTTATAAACTTTGATCAAATTCTCGACCGCTTTATGAATACGAGAAACAAAATATTAAATCTGAAAATTTAATTTTACTTAATTGTCCCAATGTCGTTTAGTTAGGATCAAAACGATGTTATTTTATTGAAATTAGGAATTTTCTTTTTTTGTTTGCTTATTTATTCACTTAAGTATTCTACATGTATGTGTCACCTCATAAAAACTAATGCACATTACTGCATTATTGTTGAAACAATTGTAATAATTGAAACATCGTACTTTAAAATTATATTTTCAAACTTTATGCTACTAATTAAGCTTTTCTTAAATTTTATTTTAGATGACTGATTACGTTATGCTTATATATTTTTTAAAAATAACTCGCTACCACGTTATAGATCTGACTTTTTATTATATTATATCTAAAATACTACTTGGAAAATAATTTAAAGAAGTCAATGTTGATCAGATTAAACTATATGTAACATCCTTAAATTAATTTAGACTTAATGTTTGAGCTCATAGACCTTAGCTGTATATTCCTAGAAACTATACTTAAAAGGAGAAGAAGTTTGCACGTCGGAATTTTTTGGTATTTTTTATGCAGTGGGAATTTTTGTACTTCTGCAAAAGAGAAGTCTCTTAAATCATTTTTGTCCTTTCGAAATTTTTTTATTTATTTAATGTGTATTTTTATATTTTTACTGTTAATATATCTTGAATGTATATAGTTTCTGCTAGCCAAACGGATGTTATGTTACGTTTAGGCCCTAATTGTCTTATTGGACCTATCCCATCGTCTGGCGATATTTATATGGAAGTATGACACATAAACTCTATAATCCGAAATCAATCAATACAATCTGCCTCGCTTCCTGCGTGTGGACGTAGCCAACACAACGTTGGTGAACCATGTAAATTTGTGTCTCTTTATATTTGTCTTGATTACACAATTGATCTATTCTGTCACAACATTTCTAGTCATTATTCTCTCTCCCCTTACTTATCATCAAACACTATTATTAATCCGACAAAAGAAAAATCATGACTAAGTGCTTTAGGGGTGTTCGGTTTGCAAGATTGTATCCAGATTAAATTTGTAGTGTGTTTGGTTCATGAGATTAAACCCGCAACCCAATCCTAGATAGGTAATCATGAGATAATTAGCCATAGCTAACCTCCTATGACTAAAATAATCTCACAACTTAATCCTAGATTGCATCTTGGTACTCCCTCCGTTCCGGCGATAGTTGAGTTATTTCTTTTCGTACTCGCTTTAGAAAAAACGATAATAAATAGTTAAAGTAGAGATATAGTAAAGTAAGAGAGAATAATGTAGATATCTCTCTTACTTTATTTTTTCTCCATTTTAACTATTTATTATTATTTTTTTAAAACAAGTGCAAAAAATAAAATAACTCAATTAACGTGGAACGAAAGGAGTATTATTTTATCTTTGAAACCTAACACCATGTTAGATTATTATTATTAGTGTTGCCTTAAGTGTCATAAGTTTAGAAGTATTAATCACAGTTATTAAATTCATGCAATTAAAATGTTCTCACCGTCCGAAGTTCCATTTATCATATCACATTAATCAAAGTACTTTAATAATAATTTTCTATCAATTATTCTTATGGATAGGCTTAAAGTCCAAAATGATCAAAGGATCATCACATTTATTACTTCAATATTAATGTACAAGAACCTCATCCAAATTGTTTTTCAATGAATAAAGCCCTTTAACAAAATGGCCCAATTCAAGGAAAAGAAGGCCCAAATAACTAAATCAGCATAGCCCAACTCGGACACAGCCCATTAGCGGCATGTGAAAGAAAATCGAAACCAGAGCATTCAATAAACAGTGCCAAAAATCACAAAATTTACGGAAATTTCCAACTTTGTTGTTTCGAAAACACAATTTAAGCATAAAATATGGAAAGATGAACTGAAATCCCGACAAATAAAAAGAATCTACACCCAAAATCAAACGAGATTTGGAGTAATTTCTGGAGAAAATGTAGCAGTTCGTTGAGGATTTTCATCGAACAGGTGGAAGTCATACAGTCAGAGAAACATAATCCGACAAATAAGCGTAAAATTCCCTTCGTCATTTCCTCAGTAAATCGGTTGAAACACAAACAAGCGTATAAGTTTCGAAATCTTGAAACTCATGAAGAGGCGAAACAATTTGGTTAACCCAAAATCAAACATTTAATCAAAATATAAGATGTTACTTGGACATTTTATCCAACAGTTGGGGAACACCGTACACGAAACCGAAAAATGGCGACACTTTTCTTCAAAAACAGAAGCTTATGAAGATGAATAATCAAAGGAAGGAGATAGACGAACGATTTAAAAGGCATTCAGTCATATGAACAAACACGTTGTGTGTATGGAATTCATGCATTGAAACAAGGCGTGAATTCTAACATTTTCTACTTACACTTACGGCGGACAAGGGGAACAACAAAACATGCCCTATAATCAATATAAGCTCTTTCCCATTATTTGTCTCACTTTGACTCGGTATGTATTTTAAGAAATATGTTGATTAAAAATTTAGTAAAAGAAAGAGTATATTATTACTACCTTCGTCCCCCAAATATTGTTCCACTTTGATCCTAAGACGAGTTTTAAAAATATAATAAAAATGAGTTGAAAAAGTCAAGTGACCTGGTCCTACTTATATATTTAGTTCTATAATAAAATGTGAGAGAAATGAGTTAGTGGAATATGTGGTCCAATACCAAAAATGGTAAAAAGTGAAATGGGACAAACTTTGTGGACAGACTTTGAAATGGCTAAATGAGACAAACTTCATGAATGGAGGTAGTATTATAGTACTATCTCCGTCCCACGATAGAGTCACATTTGGTACGAAGCAAGGATTTTAAGAAATGTAAAAAAAGTGTGAATAAGTTAGCTGGTCTACGGTTCCACTTATATAGAATAGTATTAGTTTTAGAGTGAATTATGCAAATGGTTCGAACTATGCGTTGCACGAAATCAGATCATGAACTTTAAAAATATGTCCTTGAACTGATGTGTAATCACATTTATGGTACTTTTTCATTATTCGTCACAATTTTGCATTAAAAATGCCCCCAAGATATGGAGAGTATTTTTGGACTTTCATATCTAAGTATTGGATATGATATTATCTCTATCTCTATCTCTATGTTGAGTATTGAATATGATATTTTCTTATAGTTTGAATACCTAAAATAATATTTTTCATTTCATATTTTCAATCACTTTATGTCAGATCATCTTTCTTCTTCTTCTCTAAAACTTTTAAAAAATAAAAATTAAAATAAAAAATACGATAACAGTCAAATAACAAGTCCCTAACTTTATTACTATTAACTTTCGATTTTTCCCATAACATCGTAGAAATGTCGAAACCCCTTAATTTATTATACAAAGATGTCTAATAATAATAATATTAACAATAACAATAATAAAATCATACACACAACATATGTCTACGTGAGATCACATAAACAGTATACTCGAGAACAGAATAACGCGCGGCTTTATCATACAAATAAATTCCAACAACGGCGTATCCCCGAGCGAGCCGAAAGGCGCCCGTGCCTCCGATCACCGGGAGCTCCTCGTCGGTTCCAGCAGCGGATTTCGGCCGGCAATGACCAACGTGCTCCCGTTGAACTCTCCCGACGTTATGTAAATGTTTGCGGTCATGGCAATGGCCCCGGCTTGGAGGTCGGCGTAGGCGGACGTGCCCTGCGCCCGGGCGACTTGCTCAGATTTGATGTCGGGCTCGGCCGTGACGCGGTCGTCGAAGACGTTGACCTGGCCGAAGCTGGTGGGGAGGTGGAGGTGATGGAGGCGGTCGCAACGCGGTACACGGTGGCGTTGGGGCCGAGTTCGAGGTTGTGGACGTAGAAATGGAGCTTTGTGATTTTTTTGTTGCCTTTGGTGAGGGTTTGGACCCACGGGCCCGGGCGGGGTGGCGGCGGTGAGGAGGAGGAGGTAGGAGATTGTCAACATAAGAGATGTTGTTAGTTTCTTCATCTTTGGAAGATTGGAGTGGGAGAGTTGGAGGTGTTGAGTAAGGGTGATTATGCAAGTAATATATATAGGGATTATGATATACTAATATGCTAACTGATTTATAACTTACAATGTACATCCAAATAGATCACACGGACACGAAATATGTAATATTGTAAACACTAAAATGCATATACATTTGTAGAAGTTATAAATAGATTTCAGCAGATTGCATTTTAGTTATAGACAAATTGCATTATTTATTGTTGAGTCGTGCATTTTAGAAATAAACAGTTTAATTTGCATTTTATATATAAACGGATTGCATTTATATATGGTTTATTTTACATTGTAGACAATTTATATATAGTTAAAATGCAAAGTTAACAATATAAAATCCAATTTGCCAATAACTAAAATGCAATTTGCGTAAATCCATCTACGGCTTCACAAATATATCCGCTTTTTTGTGTTTACAATATTGCATGTTTATGCCACGTGGCAACACGAGATTAAGATGCGTCATAAGCTCTGGGATGTAATCAAATGCTAATCTAAACAAGCGACGAAATTTATTGAGGGGGGCTATATATTAAAATTTTTGTAGGGGAAAAATTTTCTTATACTTTTCTATTTTAGTGGGGGCTTTTACACATTAATTCACACAAATTATTAACAAAATTATAAGTTTTTATAACTAAAAAGTAAAAATTGGGGAAGGGCTTGCCCCCCCCACCATAATTTTTCCGCCAGACTTAAATATGAAAAACCCCAAACTAGATCCGACCGAGAAAATGTTAACACGACAAAATAACATCAAAAAAAAATGTTAACACCGTTTGGTATTGTGTTTACATCAAAAACTTAAAATTTTTCGCTTTGTTGACATTATGTTGACGTTATGTTACATTGTGTTGAAAGGATTGCAGCATAGAAAAACCATTAAAAAACTCAACAAGGTTTTAGAAAGCAAATGAAATGAAAAGGGAAAAGGGGGGCATTGTGTGAAGCACTGAATTGTGATATGTTGTGTGTCCACATTCGTGTGCTGTCTCTTTAAGTATTTATTTCATGATTTTATAGTTTTTTTTCCTTAGATAAGGCAATAAAGTTGAGTAAATTACAAACTCTTTTGTGGTATTCTTTGACGTTTTTCTCGTTTCATATTGAGAGAGTCGAATACTCACTACAACAAATATGTATTATAAGGGCGCTAAATTAGAGACGAAATCAGTTGCGTCGTAAAGTTTTAAAGGAGAGTTTAAATTTGAGACGCAACAAAATTGCATCCCTAAATTAGGGACATATAATATAATTGCGTCTCTAATCATTTTAGTTAAGGACGCAATAGATGCGTCTCTAAATACAAAGGCAATAATAAACAAACACAATCGCATCTCTAATCTCAGATTAACAATCCACTCGATTCTCCTATTTTCTGCGCCGGATCCCCTGTCGCGTAGAACGTCCCCTCATGGAGGCTCCCCGCCGCTCTCACCGGAGAATCTCTCAATATGAAACGAGAAACAAAAAAGTGTCCTTAGACTTCTTTTTTCTTGTAGTGACTCTTTGTTTCTTTAGGATGTCTTGAAATAAAACTCTAATTATTTCTTCAAAATCGTTGTTCTCCGCTCCTCCACATCTTCATGTTGTATTGTTTTGCAAATGCTTTTCGGGCTAACTCCTTGTTAATCCCAACCTCGGATTTGTAATTTGTATTTTCACATTTAATTTTAATTAAAATAGCCGATTTCAGCATCGGATTTATTTGCCCACACATGAGAAACCCACGCTTTCATAATTGTGTTTAGACTTGTTATTTATTTTAGTACTGTATTTCATTAATTATAGTAATAGAGTCGAGTAAATTATAATCTCCTTTTTGGGTATTCTTTGCCGATTCTTTCACGGTCCATTTTAAGAGAGTCTTATGTGATTAAGTACAAACTCTTTGGACTTTGTTTCTTTAGGATGTCATGAGAAATGAAACCCTAAATATATCTCCAACACCATCTTTCTTTTATAATAGTTGAATTGTTTCGGTTAAAATCTAGTTATCTCAACTGGTGCTTTCATCTCGAACCCATGCCAAATTCGCGTACACTAACTTTTTCAATCCATTTTCTACGTACATTTCTTAAAATCCGAGCCAACTCAAAGTGAGTATCATGTACTCCATCCTGTCCCAAGTTACTTGAGCGTATTACATTTTGAAATGTCTCCAAATTACTTGAGTCATTTTTGTTTTTAGCTAAAAACAAAACATATGATCACATCTACTTTATTATTTCTTTTACTATTCTCTCTCTTTTTTCTCGTTACTTTATTCACTCATCCACTTTATTGAACTCACTAAATACAACTTTCTTAAATCTCAGGCCAAAAGAAACGTCTCAAGTAACGTGGGATGGAGGGAGTATGAAATTGTAGAGAAAGTTATGATTCTCATTTTGCACCAATTGATAGAGATAAGACACACTATACGTATTCGTACATTCATTTCGATACCATAATCTTTAAATAACAAGTTTCCAACTATTGTAACTTCCGATTTCTCGCATAACATCACGTAAATGGAAAAAAAACATTTTATTTATTTTACAAAGGACCATAATAATAATAATAAATTTTTGCATTCAAAAGCCCGTCCAAACTATCTCGTTCGAGCGAGTGATCACATAAATCGTATACTCGAGAACAGAATTAGCCGTCGCAAAATCAAATGAATAAGGAGTGCTAACGGCATATCCACGAGCAAGGCGGAAGGCGCCGGTGCCTCCGATCACCGGATCTCCCGCAGCCGCCGTCAACGGAAGGCGGACGGACACGCAGAGCGTGCTCTTGTTAAACTCTCCCGCGGTTATGTAAAAGTTGACGGTCATGGCGATGGCCACGGTGTGGAGGTCGGAGTAGGCCACCACGCCCTGGACGCGGCGACCGGCCGGTGTTGATGTCTGGCCCGGCTGTGACGAGGTCGTCCAAGACGTTGACTCGGCCGAAAGTGGTGGGGGAAGTGGAGGTGATGGAGGCGCGCGACGCGGGACACGGTGGTGTTGGGGCCGGACTCGTGGTTGTGGACGTAGAAATGGAGCTTTGTGATTTTTTTGTTCCCCTTGGTGAGGGTTTGGACCCAAGGGGCCGGGGCAGCGGCCGTGGCGGCGAGGAGGGAGGAGATTATTAGCATAAGAGCTATTGGTAGATTCTTCATCTTGGAAGATTGAAGTGAGAGAGTTGGAGGTGTTGAGTAAGGCAAAGATTTATATATGTATATATATATATATACATACAAGAATTACTCTCTCCTCCGTCCCATAAAGTTTGTCCCAATTTGATCCGGGCGCCGATTTTAAGAAATTGTTTGATTCTCAGATGAACGAATTAGTATATAGGAATAAAAGTTCTACATTGAGATTGAGAAGCGGTATTTAATGTCTATTTATGGTAGATTTCAAAGTGGTACAAACTTTGTGAGACAGGACAAAAAATGGTAAAAATGGACAAAAAGTTAAAAATAGAGTATATTACTACTAGAAGAAAATTTTAGGGTTTTACAAGAATGAACGATCATGATAGATTGGATTTTGAAGTAGTCGGTTAGTCCTCTACTGACCTCATTTTTTACTCTACTTACTCATCTTCTTTCTTTTGTTTAGTTAGAGAAGAAGTCCGAAAAAAAGTATCCTAATAAAGGCAAGACTTGCTAGGCAGAGTATATATTGAGTTATAAATGAAAGAGGAAGAGAGAATAAAGGAAATACGACGACGTTATAAACATCTTAAATATTCAGTGTCGAAGAAATATTCCGGAAAAATGAACGATTAACTATATCATTTTGAATCCTAAATTATATCCATTTTATATAAAATATGTTCGGGACTACATTAATACTGACCTCTCTCGCGAGGCCACACATGAGAAACCATTTAACTCTCCCGTCATTGGTTTAGATGTCCTATTTTTGCTCGGGCCTGCATTTAAAAAACCATTTTAACTTTGCAAAAATAAAATAGTATTAAAAAGTTAATAGGGACGTGGATTCTACTTTTATATGTTGATTTCGTAATAAAGAATGAATAATGAAAAACGGTAGAATATGAGCTAAGCACATTTTTGGTACCAAATGTTTAAATAATCACATTTAGAATAAGACGACGGATAATCACATTTTAAGTGCCACTTTTACCACTTTTGCCCATGAGGCCATTAAAGGCATTTCAGTGTTTTACATTGTGTTAAACACATAATTTGCAATCCCCTTAATGGCCTCAGGGGCAAAATAGAAAAAAAGTGACACCTAAAATGTGATTTCCATTGCCTTGATGATAAATGGGATTATTTGGACACGGGGTACCCAAAAAGTGTTGGCGCCATCTCCAAATCCATTTAAGCCAACCAAACCCATTTTTGAGTATATGTCAGCACCAAAAAGTAGTTTTACTCCAACCATTTATACCATCTTTAAGTTTACAATCTACATTTTTGAGCATTTAATAAAATTTTGGAGTAAAGTAAACACTAAGTATTTGTGTTACCATTAAAAACTCAAAATGGGTTTGAGTTTGGTGTATGGTTGGAGAAATTATCTACACTAAAAATGAGTTTTGGCGTATGTATTGAGATGTATTCAACGCTATTTTCTGGTTACCATTTCTTTTTAATTCAAAGATATACCAAAAATGGAGTGAAGCAAGTTACGATAGAACAAGTAGAGTCCACTTACAAAAATATTAAAAAAGTGAAATGAAACATTTATTGATACATCTTTTCAAATTCATACTCCATCCGTCTATAAATTAAAATTGCATCAGCATCTCGATCAAAAATTCTGTTTTGTATTAGAAAATCATTTTTCAATTTTATAAAATAAAGTGGGTAGGAAAATTAGTGGAATATGAGTCCTACTTTATATATTGGCTTGGCTTCATAACAAAAATGCATATTGTGAAATGAATAAGTGGAACGTAGAACCTACTTGTCAAATTCAATAAAAGTAACATTGGAAGAACAAAAGAAGGTATAGATCATTTAATGACGACAAAGGGAGAAAGAGAGTCCAACTACATATAGTTATGTCATTAAGTATGAATAGTCTCTGTTCTTTAGGATGACATGAGAAAATAACTAATTGTTTCTCCATCCCTATCTTTCTTTCAAAAAATCGCTGTTCTCCTCCTTCGCGCTTCTTCATTTTGAATTGTTTCGCAAAATAACTTAAGGTCAGTCAAACTTCTCAATTTGCGCTTTCAATGTCCTTCCCCACCACATTATTTTACATTTTAGTGGTTGAATTAATAGTATCACATAAGTTACCAGAGATAGCATTTTGCTTAATTAGATTATGTTCTTACTCTTTGTACCAGCTGACGTATAACCATACAACTCTGAATAACAAGTCTATATAACTTTATTAGTATAACTTTCAATTTCTACATAACATTCTCATGCAATTGGCAAAATAACATTTTACAAAGTGGTTCCTAGACTACACAATAATAGCACATTGCATTCAAGCGCCCGTCCACACTATCTCATGAGAGTGAGTGACAACATAAATGGTATACTGAGAATAGAAGTCATCCGGGTCGCAAAATCAGACGAATACTATCAGGCAATATTCACGGGCGAGCCGGAAGGCGCTGGTGCCTGATGCACCGGCACTTCCTCGACCGGTCCATGACTGTGATGTGGGCGGCCACGCCCAGCGTGCTCCTATTGAACTCCCCCGACGTTATATAGAAGTGGGCGTTCAACGCACTGCGGCGATTGAGGCCCGCTGCAGGCGGCCGTGCCCTGCACCCGGGCGACTTAAGCCTGAGCGGATGTCTGGCGCGGTTGTGACGAGGTCGTCGAAGACATCGACGTGGCCGAACCTGGTGGGGAGGTGGCGGTGATGGAGGCGTTTGCGACGAGGAAGACGGTGTTGTTGGGGAGCTTGGGGCCGCCGTCGAGGTTGTGGACGTAGAAATGGAGCTTTGTGATGTTTTGTTAAGCCTTTGGTGAGGGTTTGGGCCCACGGGCGGCGGCGGCGATGGAAAGGAGGGTGGAGATTATCAACGTAAGAGCTATTGGTAGATTCTTCATCTTGGGGATTTGGAGGTGTTGAGTAATTAAGGGTGATTATGTATGTATATATATAGATGAATTTACATAGAATGAATAGATTGAATTTGAAGAATCGGTCAGTTATTTTATTAGTATAAATAGTGTTAATGGTGGACGACATCCAACACAGGGAAAAATATTGAAAAATATGATTAACAAAATATTGAAAAATATGATTAACTTTTTTTTAAAGTGGATTTATATTTCACAAAAAATTTTCAACTCATACTATCTTCATCTTTTAAAAATACTCCATTCGTCCATTTTAGAAGTCTCTTTGAGTTTGGCATGGTTTTTAAAAAATAGTGTAAAGGAAGTTGGTGAAAAAAGATAGTGGAGCGTAGTCCCTACTTTTATACTCCTTATCCAGATAAGTGATTTTGTATTCCTTTGGGGTGTCCATTATAATTATTTATTTAATTTTTAGCAAAATTAATCTCTTTTACTTTATTCCCTCTTTTTTTCTTTTCTCTCCTCTACTTTTCTCTCTCTCATACTTACTCTCTCCACTTTAACTTATTTAAATACCATTCCTTAAATGCCAAAAGTAGGTCACTTATCTTGGGATGGGAGAGTATATTAGTTTTTTAGTAAAATGTGAGTGGAAAAAAATTAGTGGAATGGGGCTATTAGATTTATGGAATATTCAATCGGAATAAAGTGGGACATCCAAAGCGGTAAGGACTCTTAAAATGGGACGGAGGGAGTAGAAACTATTTTCATTTTGGTATGTTCCTTAAAAATAAAACTTTATTTTAGGAAGTGAACCACAATCCATAACACTACTGAATTACTTTTTCTCTTTTCCTTCTTACTTTACCATTTTTTTTCTCTCTCTTATTTTTCAATTATTTTCTCTTACTTACTAATTGTGCATTAAAACTGTGTTGTTTCAAATGTTTCTATATTTTAAATACGGAGTAGTATATTTTTTTAAAATTTGTTTGAAAAGTGATACTTATGTAGAGGTATTACTACTAAAGTACTTTTACTTGCAACATTAAATAAATACTCCCCCGTCCCCCATAATTTTACCGTATTATTTTAGGTACATAATTTTACCCATTTCACTTTTACCATTTTTAATAGTGGATATATTCCCATACTCATTCCTCTTCCATTTTATTTTAAATAATACCTTTAAAGTAGGACCCACATCCCCCCATTTTTATCATTTTATTCTTTTAAACGTGTGGATCAAAGTGTGTAAAATTTTGTGGGACGAAAGGAGTATGAGATTGAACCGGGGACCAGTTTGCCTTCAGTATATATCAGTCTGCCATGATCGGGCTCGTAAGATCAGGGGAAATTTATGATACTCCAAAAAAATTTACTAACTCCATTGGCCAAAAATTTAAACTCTATTTATTTTATTTAATAAAATAATTTATTTTTATTAATAATATTTTAATAACTATTTCTCTCTTATTTTATCAATTTTAAGTTAAATATGAATACATACCAAGTGACATTGGAGATTAAGACTAAGTTTTGGTTGGGCCGTTTCCTTTTTACATCAAGGCTTACAATATATAAATCATAGAGTAACTCAACTAATTTATTATCATAATAAGTTATAGAAATAGGAAAATTAGTATCTTTCTCTTGTTGGAAATCTTTACACCGCCTAATTAGTATAAACATCAAATCTACGAGAATGTCCAAAAAAGTAAGTATCCTAATCAAGGCAAAACTTGCTAGCGCAGAAGTATTCCGAAAATGAAAAGGGGAAAATACCACAATGTGATAAATATTCTATGTCGAAGAAGTGTTCCGAAAATGAACGATTAACTATATTATTTTGAAACCTAAATTTTATCCATTGTATTTAAATTACTTTCAATTATAGAAAATATTAATTAAATCTCAATTATGAACTTTTTAGCAAATATATCTTGCGTTTATTTCTTCTATTGGAGTAGTAGTCAATATATAGCTTTGTACCTCACAATTTCATTTTTTCAAAAATATTCATTTTGTTTTATAATTTTATTTACAATGGGCTTTGTAAAAATATTGAACAGATTCTTCAGTTAGGGCTATTAACAATTTAATCTAATTGTAGAATCTAGCAGCCTGTTAAAATAATTTTAAAAACATTGTAGTGACAATAAACAGCATCTGTCAGAACGTTCTCTTGAAATAATTAAATTAATTATATTCAATTTATGTAGACGCATCTTTGTATTTATCAAATGATATTATTATTAATTACTATTACACAAATTAATTAAGGCTTTAATCAAATCGAGATGTTACATCGATTCCAAAGTATTCGCACAGACTTAATCACTTAATCCACAATACGCTCTACTAACATAAATCTAAATTCAATTAATCTAATAAAGTTCAAATATAAATTTTAGAGCTTCATAATGTTGGTTGAGTTTAATAATATGTGTGGTCCCTGTAGTTACTCGACTATCTCTTAATAAAAGAATGCTAGTGTATAGTCTATGTTAGTATTTTTCAAAATAATTTATAATTTCATTCTATCTATTAAAATTGAAGAGGGAAAATTAAATCGGGATTTTATTCTCAAATGAATTTATCCTCCAAACAACGACCTTTCCATGCTTCAAATATTTTTTGGTATTGAAATAAAGTACGGATTTATTTACACTCGTATGAAGACTATGAATTTTTTATTTTTTTTTTGCATTGTTAAAAAAAAATTGAATTTGAAAGCTAATGAAAGAGTGAATTTGAAGTAAATTAGTATGGATTCATCCTCACATATTCGAATCTGTTATTCAGAGAAATGTTCGATTTTTCCATATCGTATTATCGTTTTAGGGTTAGTTTGAAAAATACATGATTTCTAATATTGAGTTAGAAAATGTCTTGGCAAAATAATTTCTCTATGAAACTAGCTAGCCATGTTAGTATTTTATAGGTAACGTTAAAAATACGTCTTGGGCAATTTCATTCAGAATTTTTTTACCAAAACATTTTCCACCAAAACTGATGCAAATATAAAATTTTCACTAAAATATTAAAATAATATGAAAACTTTGTATATTTAAAATGATATAAAATATTAAAATTTTGACTGAATTGATAGGTTTATATGGCTAAAATTATGCTTACATGATGATATATTTATACCCTCTCAATTTAAAGTTGTAAGCAGGCATGAAATAACAATCTCATCTACGTTTCGCTTTTACCTTTAAATTCATGAAGTGAATTTATTAGCACGATATGAAGTAACAAAAATTCGAAATATATCTATAAAGATTTTTAAGGTGCAAAAGCAAGATCTTTACAAAAGAGAGAAAATAGAAAACGAAGGGTAAAATAAAATCAGCTACTACAATTTAGAGAAAATTTGATTTGTAGATGTAATTTTTATTTAGTGAACTTAAGTAGCAATACTTACTTTGACTAGTAGTACCAAAAATAATTTTGATTGTCACAGTTGTATGGGTGCATCCGTGCATGACTAATAAATGTAGAGAGATGTATATAAGTGACGTTAAGAAAAGAACTGGCTAAACTATCAAAAATATTACTCCCTCCGTCCCAGAAAGATTGTCCCAGTTTATTTTTTACACTCGTTTTACAAAAATAATATTAAATAGGTAAAGTTGAAAGAGAGTAAAATAAGAGAAAGAATAACGTAGGTAAGACTATTCTCTACATTATTCTCTCTTTTACTTTACTTTCTCTCTACTTTAACTATTTATTATTATTTTTGCAAAATGAGTGCAAAAAATAAACTGGGACAATCTTTCTGGGACGGAGGGAGTATGAAGTGTAGCTAAATTATGGTATGTCCTGTAAGTTAAAAATTATTTGAATTTTTTTTATAAAATTTTATTTATTCGCAATTATCTCACAAGGAAATTTTTCGCTAAAAGTTCTATCTAATACGATAATCGACAATCATAGGTGAATGTCACCACTGCCTTCACGTCACCACTGCCTCCACTGGTGAGTTAAAAGATGTTGTCAATTCAAAAAGAAAACGATATTATTTGGTTAAAAATTTTTAACTATAGATAACACGTATACAATAACATTGTTATGTTAAAAAATAATTGCGAACAGATTCAAATAGAGTGATTAGTAGTAGGTTTCAAATTTTAATACTCCATTACATAACATAGTACACAATTTGATCAAAATTTATGATTCTTGAGGCAATTTTCACTTAAAAAAATAAATTTGACAAATTAGATAGCATACCCTACCCATGTACCTCTGAAAATAGTATAGCTGGAATTTGAAGCTTTTAAAAGTCGAAAGTTAAACAAAAATTTATGCCATGCACAATTTAAATCCATATATAAAAAATCAGTTCGAATTTGGACGTAAATTTGTTGACCATATTTTGGGAAAAAGAATATTGGCTATGGACCAGATTTGCTGGCCAGTGGGGGACCAATTTTTTTTTTCCAAATAGTATTAACTAGTGTCAGATAAATGATGATCAATTATTGTTTTTCCATTTACTTTTTAAAAAAAAAAAGCTCCTAGCCCATTCCTTTTAGAATTGTAATTATTTTTTTTTAATTAATTACTACTCAATTTTGATTATAAATCAGTTTTCTAGATTCAAAATAAACTTGTTATAAAGCTATCGCACACACGAGCACAATGTGCGCCATCTTATTAATCAAGAGGGAAACATGTCGTGCACACGCGCGCCTGATCCAAGCCAAGAGATGTAAACTGTAAGGGTTTCTACAACAGGCTGGCTCGCCTCATCGCCTTCCCTTACCCGGCTCACAATCGTCACATTCCGACATTACGGGCCGCGCCACGACTATTATCCAAAAAAATACCCATCCTTGCTTGAAAAACATTCAAGTTTTCAAACCAAAAAATGTGGCCAAAAACATTAAAAGCCAAAAAAAGGAAGTGGTGTGACAGTTGTAATAGTGAAGCTTGATCCAGCTGGGATAAGAAGAGAGTGAATACTAGTCACGAGGCACTTTATTAGAAGAGCGCTTTAATATAAGGTTTAAATTTCATGACTAAATTCAATAAATACATTGGATACCCCTTTGCTGACTCACTCTCACTGCCAACTCAATTCTTCCAACCTGGCACTTACCCAAACTACCCCTACTTCCCCTTTGTATTTTTTGAATTTCATTCTATTCTTTTTGTTTTTCTTTCTTAGAATTTTAACTTTATTTGGAGTTGTTTTTGTGACGATAGCAATGTTCGGTAGAGATAAGGCAAATCGAGATAGCAATGTTCGATAGAGATAAGGCAAATCGAGATTAACATGTGATGAGAATAGTAAATTACTACTTCATCCGTTTCATAAAAATAAGGACATTTTCTATTTTGAAAAGTCCCGTATAAATATCCCTTCTATTTTTGGTAATTTTCTTCTATCTAATAAGACGCGTCACATTTTCCACTAACAATTTTATAACTACTTTTACTTTTTATCTATCTCTTACTTTACTAATTGTGTTTGTGCATTAAAATTTTCATGCCGTCTCTAATGTCCATATTTTTATGGAACAGGGGAAGTACTATTTGGTAGCCGACATTATAAACTCTAGAGCTCGTATTTTGGACAAGGTCTGTTGTGGGTAAACAACGGTTACATTAATACTACAGATTTCCTCAACACCTTGAGATGATTCTCGTCATATTCGAGCATTGTCCCAGATTAGCTAATGATCAATAAAATTATGTGTCAGAGAAAGGAGCTCAATTTTTAAAAATCGATTCATAGTGCCGGTTGAATGAGAAAGGAACCCAGTATCATATATGATTTGAAAAAAATTCAAGAGTTGAATTAGAGATGAGTTGGGCATAGGGAAAGAAAGATCGTCGAATCGAATGGATTGGTTACCATTGTCGCATACATCGTTTGCTCTAATGTGCAGTAATTGGTCGTTTGTGCGTGGTGATGAGAAAATCATTAAAGTAAATAAATTAATTTTCTTAAAAACAACAGATAAAAGGAGATGGGCATAGATGGGCAATTACGTAAATTCAAATGGCCAACGCATCGAGAAGCGTTACGCTAGCTGTAACAGTGTAGATGGATGAAAGCTGTAATATTCATTTTGTTATTTTCTCCAGTTCATCAAAATGTAACGCCTACCCACTTTCACTTGCCCCACTAATTAAACCGCGTTTCCCCTCATTATAAATACCCTTCCACCTCTCCAGCATTCTTCATCCAAACAGTCCCTTCTCTCAATCTCTCTCTCTAAAAATATCACACTTCACTCTCCAATGGCTTCTTCCACCATTCTCAACCTTCTAGCCATTTTCTCTCTCTTAAATCTCGCCTTCGCTTCACGATTCGAAGACACACAAACTCAGCTGCTGAAATATCACAAAGGCGCTCTCCTCCACGGCAAAAACTCCGTCAACCTAATTTGGTACGGCAAATTCACCTCTTCACAGCGCGCAATCGTCGCCGATTTCATCACATCTCTCTCCGATTCCTCTCCGCCGCAATCCAACCCCTCCGTCGCCGCGTGGTGGAAAAAAACAGAGAAGTACTACCACCTCGCCTCCAAAAAGCAATCGCTCTCTCTCTACCTCAACAACCAGATCCTCGACGATGAATACTCAATCGGAAAGTCTCTCACCGAAAAACACCTCGTAGATCTGGCATCTAAAGGCGAGAAAACCAACGCGATCAACATTGTGCTAACCGCATCCGACGTCGCCGTCGACGGTTTCTGCCAGAACCGTTGCGGCAGCCACGGATCCAAATCGAGCGCCGTGAAGGGGAAAAATCAGAAATTCGCCTACATTTGGGTGGGGAACTCGGAGGCTCAGTGCGCCGGCTACTGCGCGTGGCCGTTCCACCAGCCGATCTACGGTCCGCAGAGCCCGCCGTTGATTGCTCCGAACAACGACGTCGGAATCGACGGAATGGTGATCAATTTGTCCGCGCTGTTGGCCGGAACCGCGACGAATCCGTTCGGAAACGGATTTTATCAAGGAACGGCGGATGCGCCTTTGGAAGCAGCGACGGCGTGCCCCGGGGTGTATGCGAAGGGAGCGTATCCAGGCTACGCCGGAGATTTGCTGGTGGAGAAGAGTAGTGGTGCTAGCTATAATGCGCATGGTGCTAACGGCAGGAAATACGTGCTTCCCGCTATATATGATCCTTCTACATCCAAGTGCTCGACTTTGGTTTAATTTTAGGGGATTTTTTAATTTTTGATATAGAAAAATTATGTACTAATAGAAAATTCATTTATTCTTTTTAATATTTAATTTTGTTGTAATACTAAGCAAATTTATTGCGGTTTGCTTTGTATGTATAAAATTTAAAATTGGTCTATTTACTAAAATTATTGAGTCTTTCAACACTCTGATCGATTGCAACTTCGGGATATTTTTGGTTGAGCACTCAGACATCGGAATAGTTCTATGACTATCAGAATAATCACCTAGATTGTTCACAGAAAGAGACTTTCTTAGCTCAATCATTCATTGCCTTCGGCATTTTTTTCCTTCATCCAAACACATTTGTCAATTGCTCCACAATATCAACATGGAACTAATTGTTCAATCGAATGATACTTTCGTTCTTTTGTAGCAAGCCGATGCAAAAAGTCTTTGTTGAGTACAAACTCATGACTCATTCCACGTCGGGATTTTGAGGGAAGTTGGAAGGTGTATATAATATCTGTCCAATCCCAATTAGTTTGACTCTTTTTGAGAGTGACCCAAAAACAAATTCGTGTGGACTTGACCTAAAGCGAGCAATATCAAACTATTATTGCAGTCGGCAATCCAAACAGTGTTGATTTGTCATTCTTAACCCGTCTTTCTCGATTAAATTGCTTTTTTGATTTCTAACTTGAAGACAATTTATACTCCCTTCGTCCCTCTATAGTAGAAGCATTTCTTTTTGACACGGGATTTAAGAAAATTGTTTTAAATGAGTTAAGTAAAAGGAGAATAAAGTAGAAAGGAAAAATGTAGAGAGATGAAGAGAGAGTAAAATACCTTTTACCAAAAAAAAGAAACGACTCATCTATAGTGGGACAATCCAAAAAGGAATACGACTCAGCGAAGGTACGGAGGATAGTACTATTTTTGATTTCCAACTTCATAATAAATATTTATTTCACCTTATATAATTATATGACGAATCTAGAAAATGTTGTTTGGTACAATTATTTTTATTTATTAATTTTCATTTACTCTAAGGATATTGATTTAATTGTTGCATCCTTTTTTCGGTATCAGAGTAATAACCACACGACGAACTCCAGTCGATCACCACCTCCATGATTTGATGCAACTTAAACCAAAATCAAAGACACAAATCGATAGAACGGATAAATAGGAACTGCATTGATGATACTTCAAATGTAAATGAAAACAAAAGATACAATAATAAGATGAACACGATACATTCAACGGAGAATCACCGGATCACCGGATTCTCCCGATGACCCAAGCTCGCAAGCTCACACAATTCTCATGACTGACTCTCGAAGATGATGTCTCTGTATTTATTCTTATTATCTTTTGGCTTCTCTCTCATTTCTGTTTGAGCTGCTATATCTCCCTGATGACGTGGCACCTAGCTGGCATGTAAGTTGTTGTGCAGATTTGCAAAGGCGTGTTCCTAGTTGAGCGTTTCTTCTCCTTTTTTTTCAATTTGTGATCGTAACATTAATTTAGTTTGAATGATTTAATTTTATTTTTCTTTATGTGGTACGTAGTTTTTTATCTTCATATTTATAGAGATGACATAGTACTAACATTTTATAAGAGTGAAAATAAAGAAATGAAATATTTTATTGTTACGAACACATTTATTATAATGATAATATAACAACAATAATAACGCGTCGTGACATAATTAGATAGGGCAATGACTGTGCCAAATTCTCACTATTCAATGTCAATATGTGATGATTACAAATTATGAAAGCGTGTTAGGATCACCAAATTCAGATAATAACCAAATATATTGCACTCTTATAAGTTGCGAATTTAATAAATATGCCCCCAAAATGCTAGTGTGACAATAGTATTTGACAAAAATAATACTAATGTACTGTAATAACCAAGGTGTAATGAATTAGTGATTCAGCATCTCATCTTTTTAAGTATGAGGTCAAAGAGTTTTGATCTTTGCTTATATAATTAGAATAAACCTTGAGATGATTGTTGGGACTAACTCTTAGCAATAGATATACATTGAGAAACCAAAAAAAATTAACAATGGAATCCTCCAACTCTAGTCTCTCAAATTAACAATCCAACACCCTCCCAAATTAACAAAATTCAACAACAACAAAATTGATTTTTCATCTTGTCGAACACACACATTGTAAAAATAGAGGGCCGGGCGAGATAGGAGCGGCGAAACGAAGGCGGCAAGGAACACAGACTTGTTCTTCACCGCCGTCGCTTCCTTCTAGAAAGACTGAGGGGGAGGAAATCTTATCCCATAGGCTGGCGACTAACAATCCCACCCAGGGACGGAGCCAGAAATTTATAGGGAGAGGGGCAAATTTATATATGAGGAAATTTTAAGAATTTGAATAGAAACATTTAATGAGAAATTAAAAGAAATAAATAATAAATTATACAATATACAAATGAATATGAAATATATGAGGTGGGGCAAAAAGCCCTTGTTTCAATGAATGTAGATCCCCCCCTCCTCCCACCCTAGTGCCCCACCCTCACCCTTTGTCCGGGCCAAATTGGCATGACTTGTGGGTGGCGGGTGCCATAATAATTTGAAACTAGACATAAAAACCTTACAAAACTTGAAAAAGGTTTTCATGGTACGGAGAACCACACCTGATTTTGTAGGGGCCTTATTTGATATTGTAGGGACCTTGTCCCATAGGTCGGGGCCAACACCCCACCCCAACTCCGCATCCTCACCCCTTGGTTCGAGCTAGATTGGTATGAGTTGTGGATGCTCTAATAATTTGGAACTAGATATAAAAATGTTACAAAACTTGAAAATGTTGCCCTAGGTATAGGATTAGAATATATACTCAAATTTCTATATGTGCCGCAACTTTAAAAATCAGTTAAGAAAAAACATAAAAACTTATTTACCGTTATACTCTTTATGTCCCATAGAAACTTTCGCCTGTTTCATAAAAATAGATCATATTTTATGGTAACATTTTTTCCCTCTTTTTATTGTAACTATAATACTTTTTTTTTTTTATCAATTATGCATTAAAATTTGTGTCAACTTCAATTACTTATGTGTATATGGGACAGAGTAGAACGTTCTAGAATTTTTATATACATCAAAGTATTTATGGCAAATTTCCCTAGAATTTATTATATTTAATCAACACGTTTTACTCTATAAAATGTGGAAGAGAATGTATGCTATCTAGCTGTAATGCAAAAATATTTAAAATTAAATTGTCAGTTACAAGTTTATTCATTTAATTCTAAGTTGGATTGCTAGTTGGATCAAAGCTGTATAACTGTATTAACTATTGCCTATTGTGTTTTCTTATGGATAAATTGGGCGGCAGCGAAACCAGAGAGCAACGGGTATCCACTTTGACTCTCACTCAAAACGCCGCGTTTTAGTCACTTTGTATCTCTACCAATTTCAAATCCCTCTCTATAAATACCCTCACCCGCCTTCTTCAATCCTCACTCTCACCTCAATCTCTCTCTAACCAGAAGCACTGAAACACAAATTCAATGGCTTCTTCTTCCACCATTCTCAAATTGTTAGCAATTTCATTTCTCTTGAATGTCTGCGTTGCTTCAAGAGCAATCCCCAATTCTCTGGCTGAAGACACACAGCAAACTCAGCTCATGAAATACCACAACGGCGCTCTCCTCCGCGGCAGAATCTCCGTGAACCTAATTTCGTACGGCAAATTCACCCCTTCTCAACGCGCAATAGTCGCCGATTTCATCACATCTCTCTCCGATTCCTCTCCGCCGCAATCCAACCCCTCCGTCGCTGCGTGGTGGAAAAAATTAGAAAAGTACTACCACATCGCCTCCTCTAAAGAGCAATCGCTCTCTCTCCACCTCAACAACCAGATCCTCGACGATTCCTACTCAATCGGAAAATCTCTCACCGAAAAACACATCGTAGATCTGGCATCTAAAGGCGAGCAAATCAACGCGATCAACGTCGTGCTAACGGCATCCGACGTCGCCGTCGACGGTTTCTGCCGAAACCGCTGCGGCAGCCACAGATCTAAATCGAGCGCCGTCAACGGAAAAAATCAGAAATTCGCCTACATTTGGGTGGGGAATTCGGAGGCTCAGTGCCCTGGCTACTGCGCGTGGCCGTTCCACCAGCCGATCTACGGTCCGCAGAGCCCGCCGTTGATTGCACCGAACAACGACGTCGGAATCGACGGAATGGTGATCAATTTGTCGGCGCTGTTGGCCGGAACCGCGACGAATCCGTTCGGAAACGGATTTTATCAAGGAACGGCGGATGCGCCATTGGAAGCAGCGACGGCGTGCCCCGGGGTGTATGCGAAGGGAGCGTATCCTGGCTACGCCGGAGATTTGCTGGTGGAGAAGAGTAGTGGTGCTAGCTATAATGCGCATGGTGTTAACGGCAGGAAATACGTGCTTCCCGCGATACATGATCCTTCTACATCTGAATGTTCAACTTTGGTTTGATTTTATCTATTTAGGATTAATTTTTTTAGATAGATGATTGAATTCATTTATTCAATTTGTTTGTCTGGTGTAAAACAAATGGATTCGGTTTGCTTTACTATGATTATAAAAGAAAAGAGTTACTACTACACTGAATATTCATTGGATGGAATATATTGCTCACTGTTGTTTAAAATTAATTTACTGTTTACCTAAATAAAAATAGCATATATTAACATGGTTTTAATAAAAAATAATAAATTATGCTTATATTTTTCTCGTCCGTCGTAATAAAGTGATTAATGTCAAAATCATATAAACATATGTAGCCGAATTTAAGTAGTCAGTACTCTCTCTATTTTATATTGCTTGTACATTTCAAATTTATTCCTAAATTTAGGATTGATTTTTTAATAAAATTAAATTAGTATTTAAAGTGTAATGAGCGGTATTTAATAAAAAAATACTTAATTAACTTTAATATGAATAAATTAATTAAATAAAAATAATTCTTCCTTAAAATAAAAGGAGTACACGTAGTTTGAGAAAAGCCGAAACAAAAAAAATTGAGTAACATGAGATAGATCGAGTGTTTCATATAGTATAACCGGTAGATGTCAACTTATGAATTTGAACGAAAATCTACAAAAGCGCAATTCAACCCAATCCAAAATAAAGCGTATCTGAGAGCCCATTAAACGAATAGTTATGAGGAATCGGCTTATGCCCACGGCCCAAATGGCGAATTCGGGCCAATCAATTTTGTCGAACCTCACAAAATGTGGCCCAACCCAACAAACAACAAAATGAAGTAATTTGTTCAAAAATTGATATCACGTGGCACGTGGATAGGATTGGAGTGTCGTCACTCTTCATCACTTTGCAATACGATGGTGAATCCATTTGTAGTGGAGTTGGAAACTCATTTCGTGGTTGTGATAATTCGAAAATATTTCATTCGAAGAATAGAAGCAAAAAATAGGAGAGGGAGATCGTATTATTAGTCGAATTGTTTAAATGAGATGAGTAATTTTTTTAGAATGTTTTAATTAAGTTGAGTAATTTTTTTGTATAAAAAATATGCATATGTAATTATTCTTATTTTATTTAGTTTCTAAATTTCTTATTTTATTTCATTTCATTTAAATCATTTAACATAAATTTTTCAATCTTTATACTGAAAGAAATATCTCAATTTAATTGGAACGAAAGTACAATTTTTTTAAGCAACGATGGAATAGAAACCTAGACATCTTTTATCATATAAGGTCCGACAAAAAAAATGTATAATTAAAGTATGAAATATCTCAAGTAATCTTCATAATTAATGAACATATATATTAACTTAGTTCTTATAAGATAATGTTTTGAGGGGCAACACAATATCTAAGATGATTTTGGTCTTATACGATTCAACTACATGGAGCGATGCTATTCCCTCCGTCCCAGTATAGTTGACTTGTATTCCTTTTTGAGTTGTTCTAAGATAGTTGAGTAATTTTCTTTTTGTCAAAAATATTATCCTCTCCGATAATTTTCTCAATCTCGTACCGAATAGAAATGCCCGAACTATCTAGGAACGGAGAGAGTACAAAATAAATGACCTAGAAGATCTCAAGTCAATTGTTAGGCCTTTCCAGTTCTATAAAGTGAGTGCACTAAATTTACAAGTTGTTCAAGATATTTGCTACTCCATACAATGTATAGTGGTAATAACATGAGTACATAATTTCGTTTTAATGCCTATGTTAGTGGTGGTGGAAAATCCTGGATTAGGACTTAATGACCTCAAGTCAACTCAACACATTGTTTTTTAACCCACGTATCACTTCCATTATCGTGGAATTTACAAATGGATGTCTTTATTAATTCAAGTGGTGATCTTAAAAAGATATCCAAATAAACTATTTAAACCAGCATTCACTTATCATCATTTGCACACACAAAGAAATATCAATATCTTCTTTCACCATGCTTCCAAGGAAGATGTTGTTCATTTGTATACTAATTTCGTCCTTAATTTTCACCACGCTTTCTTATAATAACAAATGTCTTCCCCCTCAGCAAACCTTGTTGCTTCAACTCAAGAATGAGTTGATCTTCAACTCTTCTTATTCAACAAAACTGGTGCGATGGAATGAAAGTGATCATGAGTGTTGCAAGTGGCACGGTGTGGAATGTGATGCTTCTGGCTACGTCGTTAGTTTGCAGCTCGACGATGAGGCCATTTCCGGTGGAATTGGGGATTCGTCGAGTCTCTTCAGATTTAAATATCTGCGGAAGCTTAACCTTGCCTACAATGAATTCAACCATGATGCCATTCCAAAAGGTATTGGCAATCTGACTTGTTTGACACATTTGAATTTGTCACATGCTGATTTTGGTGGGCAGGTTCCTTCTGAAATTTCGACCTTGACGAGATTGGCTAGTCTCGATATCTCCAACAAGTCCGGCACTACTCTTAGCCTCGAGCTCCCAAGTTTGAAGTTTCTTGTCCAAAATTTAACAGGGCTTAGAGAGCTCTATCTTGATGATGTCAATGTGACTTCCTTGCATGAAAGGAAAAATTGGGGTCATATTATATCATCACATTTACCAAAACTCACCTCTTTGAGTTTGGTTGGTTGTAGTCTTGATGCTCCTTTGCCTAAATCCTTTTTGCAACTTCACTCCCTTTCGATTCTTCGACTAGATCGGAACAATCTTTCAGCGGTAGCACTTCATGACTTGTTCACCAATTTTCCGAGTCTCACCACCTTAACTCTTGGCAAATGCAAATTGAAGGGCTCAATTCCATCCACCTTTGCTAGCCTAACAAAGCTTATTCGTGTCGACTTGTCGTATAACAACTTGAATGGCTCACTTCCTTCTGCTTTGTTTGAAGGTCTTTCCAATCTCGTTCATCTAAATCTGTTGGGAAATTCATTCTCTGGTAACATACCCCAGTCTATTTTTGCTCTCCCGTCATTGTTGGAACTTAGTCTTAGTTACAACAAATTTAATGGCACTTTTCAACTCGACGACTTTCAAAGCCTTCCCAATCTCACGTGGCTTGATCTATCCGGCAATAGCTTGTCAGTAGATGTTGGCAACGTCGATTCGAGTTCACATGGACGCCTCAAATTAAAAGGTTTAGGCCTAGGTTCGTGTAACTTGTCCAATTTTCCCGATTTCGTTAAACATTTGGATCTGGAAACATTGGATCTCTCAAACAATAGTATTGCTGGGGAAATACCTAGTTGGATTTGGGGAACAAAACTCTCCCAGTTGTTTCTTGCTAATAACAATTTAAGTGGATCAGTTCCAACCTCCATCTGCAACGCCACACGACTGTATAATCTTGAATTGTCTCGAAACAATTTAAGTGGAACGATTCCAACCTGCCTCTGCAACGCCACACAATTCGTTTGGCTTAGATTGTCTGGAAATAAATTGAGTGGCAGCTTACCCGCTTGCCTACTTATATACATGAAGGGGATCGATCTAAGTCGTAACAACATCAGCGGAAGCATACCCCTTTCCCCCTCGAAAGGATTGCAGTGTTGGATTTGAGTCATAACAACATCAACGGTAGCATTCCAGATATTTTTCGTGTAGATTGTAATCTACGTTACTTGGATCTTAGTCATAATGCTTTAGAAGGGAAGATCGCAAAGTCCCAAAATCATTTGGTAGGTTGAGTAGTCTCGAATCACTCGACCTCTCTGTAAACCAACTAGCAGGGCCGATCCCAGAGGAGCTTGGAAGGCTCACATTTCTTTCGAAATTGAATCTCTCCTTCAATAAGTTTGTTGGGGCTATCCCAAAAGGGCGGCAAATGCAAACATTCTCATCTGATTCATTTGAAGGAAATTCGGGGCTATGTGGTTTCCCTCTCAACATTAGCTGCAATCATACTAATGCACCACCACCGGGATACGATGAAGAGGAGAATGAGATAGAGTGGGAATACGTGTGTGCTGCACTTGGATATGTTGTGGGATTCGGAAGCATTGTGTGGCTACTTTTATTTTGTCGAAGTTTATTTGTTCTATGTAAAAGAATGAAATAAATAGGGGTTTAGCCTAGCTTGTATAGTTCCCTATGTGTTTAAATTTTTGCATGCTTTTTATCTTAAAGTTTGTGGATTGTACAATGTAATGAATTTTAGAATGAAATGATGATTTGTGGTGCACGTTACTATTTTGCAGAACTTAATTCAATATGGTCTCTTCCACAATGCGTTGGCACTATTAATTTTGATCAGAGAAAAAGCGTTCCGTTAAATATATTGTTCCTAAAAGGTAGTAGTAAATTGTTAAATATATAAATTAAACATATAGTTATAAGCCTTAGTGTCTCCAAATTTGAACAATATTGATCTTGCCCAATTCAACACTGGTTAATCTACCGCCCTTCTGCATACGACAAAATTTGTCATTGTTGTGTGTGAGTGAGAGTGGGCCCACACCACGTCTTTGGATACACCGCGTCGCCAGCAAAAGTTGTTCCAAAATCCAGCTCACAAAAAAAAAATATTCCTAAATCCCCTCTCTTCCTCACATTTCAAAACCACTTCCCTCTCTTTTCCTTCATTTCCTCTCAAAAATCCCCCTTCTCTCTCTAATTCACAACTTTCTCTCTCTAATCCAGATCGGGAACGACGAATCCATCCATGGCGCCGCGAGAGGAGAGCGTCTACATGGCGAAACTGGCCGAGCAGGCCGAGCGCTACGAGGAGATGGTGGAGTACATGGAGAAGGTCTCCGCGTCGCTCGAGGACAAGGAGGAGCTCTCCGTCGAGGAGCGCAACCTCCTCTCCGTCGCCTATAAGAACGTCATCGGCGCGCGGCGGGCGTCGTGGCGGATCATCTCCTCCATCGAGCAGAAGGAGGAGTCCAGGGGGAACGAGGACCACGTCGCCACCATCAAGGAGTACAGATCTAAGATCGAGGCCGAGCTCACCAAGATCTGCGAGGGGATCCTCAAGCTGCTCGACGATCGCCTCGTTCCGTCCGCCGGATCCGGCGATTCCAAGGTTTTCTACCTGAAGATGAAGGGCGATTACCATCGGTATCTGGCGGAGTTTAAGACGGCTGCGGAGAGGAAGGAGGCGGCTGAGAGCACTCTCAACGCTTACAAGGCGGCTCAGGTGTGGATCTCTGTTTCCTTGTTTGATTGTTTTTCGCATTTCCGATTTGTATACAATAATTGTTGTCAATTGTTTAATTGCGTAGATCGGATTTAGATTTGCTACTGTGTGTGACTTTACTGATTGCTGCATCTACGCATTTTGTTGACTTTATTATCCTTTTATGTTAATTGTGGTTTAAAGCAATAGTAAATCAGAAAGATGAAATAGTAAATGAAGGAGGACTGGACTTTTAATGGCTAATTGTTTCTACAATTTTGATTAACTAAGCTTAGAATATCTAATTGCTACTAATTTTTTTGTTACATTGATTTGCCATACTTGCTATGATCGAATGAAGCGTGAATGGAACAACAATTTATATCTTGATTCTATTCCTTTGTTTGATAAATTTTTTTCTTCGCAATCATCATTTCATTTTGATCACAATTCATATCACTATGAGCATAATAATTCCTTCTAACTTTGAAGATGGACTTGAAACTCTCTCCCAAGTTTCTTTCTTATGATATGCTTTTCGTCTTCGCAGGACATAGCAAACACCGAACTTGCACCTACACATCCCATTCGATTGGGACTGGCCCTGAACTTCTCTGTTTTCTACTACGAGATCTTGAACTCTCCTGACCGTGCTTGCAACCTTGCCAAACAGGTACAAACATTTACCTTCAGTGATGATCCTATACATACATAGCTCCATACGTATATTCGTAATCATGTTGAGTTTTATGATTATCCAGGCCTTCGACGAGGCCATTGCTGAGTTGGATACTCTTGGCGAGGAGTCCTACAAAGATAGCACTTTGATCATGCAACTTCTCCGAGACAACCTCACCTTGTGGACCTCTGATATGCAGGTATTGTTTCCTCTAAATTCTTCAATCAACAATCCTGTTGTAATCTGTGTTCAATAGGAGTGTAAAATAAGGTGAAAACGTAGCACGTTATTTACATATATTGCATCCATGGCGTGCATAGTGATAAACTGGAGTTTGATGCAGGACGAAGGAGCCGATGAAGCTCCTAAAGCTGAAGAAACTGCAGCTCAACAATGAGGATGATGAGAGTCTTCGCTCTTTTTTTTCACCCTTTTGTTCCTCTATTTGAAATCCTGGCATTTTTTCGGGTCTCTTTTAGGTCTTGATGTTATTGCTATTGAATTGTGCCGTTCATGCACACACAGCCAGCCCTCGGACTAACTATGCGGAGTTCTTTGTTTCAACTTTTTACCAAATACTCTTCTCAGATTCGGATACCATATTTTATGCAAAAGGCTTGTTTTGCTGCAAAATAATGTTCGTCTTGTGAGGTGAAATAAAACATGAGATCCTAAATGTTCACATTTTGCAACTCTCAGATTCAACCTGAAAATCGAGTCATGGTCTCCCCATCTCCACATTTACTATCGTTAGTGTTTCCATGGGAAATTACTTTCTAGGGAGAAAATTCTTGAAATAAAAACCCTAGACTCACCTATCATTAAATAGAAACCCTAGACTCACCCTAGAAAATGTGTAGATGAATTACATGCTCTCATATTACTATAGAATTACTCTCTCCGTTCAATAGTAATAGAGTTATTTTGTCATTTTGGTACGTTCCATAGTAATAGAGTCATTTCTTTTTTTAGTAAAAGTCAATACATTTTTCCACACCTACTTAACTCTCTTACTTTTTTCTCCTTTCATCTCTCTACCTTTTTCATTTTCCACTTTATTCTCCCTTTACTTAACTCCACCTAATACGATTTTTCTTAATTTCCATGCCGAAAAGAAACGCTCTCATTACTGTGAAACGGAGGGAGTATATTTTTAGTGATTGAGTTTTTCCAACCTTTCCTAGGAGTAGAATAACTCATTGGTTGAATAGCTCCCTTAAATTTACTTATCTTTTAGATTAAGGAAACATAACTTAGGTAAAGGTTGAACAATCAAACAAGATTGTTATCGGCATCTATAGGTAAAGTTAATGTGGTGGTCGTCGCTGACAATAGATGGAGGCTGGTGCATGCAAGTGAACTCAAAGGGTTGGATCAGAGTGTGACCCCCACTATAGTCCCATGAGGGCTGCAAACTTTATTAAAATATGGCCTTTGGAGCTATCGCCGATCCTATGGTGTTGCAGCTGTCATCCCAATCCTGAAGGATTGGAATTCATTTACGTTCTTCATTTGTTATCCATTGTAGTGACAGCTGTCGCACCGCGCTTATGCCTTCAAACGCCGACGACAACCATATTCAATAATTGCAATTCCAAACTCTTCCCGGCAACAACTGTGGCACGTGTACAAAATTTGACTCTATTACTAGCCCAGAACAAAAACTTGCTATGATGCAACACATTCTATATTGAAAAGCATAACATATTGGGAGTTGAAACTCTAACCACTTCATTTCTATATGTTACAAACATACAATAACTCAAGTTTGTAACTTTCATCCTACCAAAATGCATATGCATAGACATCAACAGCTCTCTCAATACACCTTCCTTTCGTATGTTCATCCTTAACGAAGAAACTCTAGCACATATACAATGCCGTATATAGATTTGAAGCATATTTCGGCATGTATCTTGCACGAATGTAGAGTACAATTCCTACAATAGTCTTTTCCTGTTTCCAATGACAGTATATGTAGCTCGAGATATGGCTTGGCTGTTAAAGCATCAGACAATAGATAAAAAACTAACACATACACATTGGTCATAAATTGCAAAATTCAGGCATTAATACAACCTAAGGAGATCTTAAAGATATTCATGTTTCTGTTTGCGACAATATTTGCTTTCCATCGTCAAAACAAATTTACTTGACAGCAAGAAGTTCATCAATAAGTATGACAGCAAAGGGTGTCACTAATTAAATTTTCTCATCTCTCACTCTCACACAAAAAGTGGAACCTTTATACCATATTACCTAGAATATGGAAGCTCCGCTAAGTCTATCCATACGTTTGCCCAACTTATATTTAGAAGACGAGCGAGCATGTAACTCGTGTACACATTTTCTCAATGTGAAATGATGTTTCATAATGTACACCAGTCTTACTATTGTGTTCAATTCTAACATCAGAGTTCATAAAGCCGTAGGTTTCTTTGGAATGAAATCCCAGGAGACAGACAGTCTGGATCTAAACGCTTCGAGTATCTCACCAACAAGCATAACTACAAAAGGGTAACAAACTCTTTGCATTACTTGCGACACGCGAACTGCCCAAAACGATCAATTTCCTAAAGTTTACAGATTCATCGAACTCTAGCAATGCTGTTACAGATTCACTGCAACATCTTAAGCAATAATTTCACAAATCCTAAATCAACAAGTCCATAACTTTCCATGTTATACTACAGTTCGAAACTACATTCAAAATGAAGCCGACGAAGCCAAGATTTCAGCTATGTTCCAATATGTATATTCATGAAGTTGCATATATAACTAGTATAAAATCAAGAAAAAACAAGTCCACAAACAGATGAAATGAAAAGGGGAAATTTTGAAACTGAATTCCCAATACTCCAATAGATTCTACAAACAGGGAAAGACAAAGGCACCTTAACTTCCTTTGCCTTCTTCACTGTTCATGTAAAGAACAAATGTAAATACAATAATTCCTTACTACTATAATCATACCCCAAAACCACCATGTAAATAAATATACAGTATTGCTACCATCAAAACCTAAGCAATAAGAAGCTGTAGAATCCCAAAATCCCTTACCTTCTTTTCTTACATTTAGAGAATCCCCTCACAATCACATCCCCTTCCACCTAGGGCTCGAAACCGGTGGCGTCGGCGACAACGGCAGCTGCGGCAGCCCCAATTGACCCGTCGGCGAGAACAGCGCGCCGTAGGGCGACTTCGGAGACGGAATGCACCCAAACGCCAGCGGCGAGAGCGGCATCGCCGGAAACGGAGGCATTGCCGGAAATTGCTGCGGCGCGGCGGCGTTCCACTGCGGCGAGGCAGTGAGAAATCGCATGTAAGCAGAGACCGGCGATTCCGGCGGCGGAGCGGATTGGGGAATTAGGGCTTCCGGATGCCGCGGCGGAGTAGGCCAGGGGTAGGAAGCCGAAGCGGCGGGGGCGGAGGATTGGAGAAACCGCATGTAGGCGGAGACAGGAGACTCCGCGGCGGGGTGTACGGACGGCAGCGGCGGGAGAGGGGTGAACGGCTGCGAAACGCCGCCGTTTTGGGGGAGAATCGGAGGAGGTCGATTGAAGATCTGCGAGAGGGGAGGGGGGCGGATTCTCTGCAATCGAGAGCTCGGCGGCCGGGTTTGCGGCGCCGCAAACCGCTCGTGCGACGGCGAGCCGGTGAGCCGCTGGACGACGTCGCGGAAATCGCTCTTGTTGATGTTGTAGACCGGCGGCTGCTGCGATTGCGGCTGCGAATTGGCCGAATTCGGCTCGAGAATCGAAATTCCGTCGGAGAGCGACGCCGCCGGAGGGAGGGGGAGGGGCTTCCGATTAGGTTTTGCAATTTTGTGCGAATTTCTGCTCAATTGCTTGAGATAGGCGTCTCTGGAGCTGATTGAGCTGCTTCCAGTGTTGGAGTAAGCTGCGGAAGAAGCTGAATCGTCGAATCCGTTATCCATCTTCTTCTTCGCCGCATAAACCATAAACACTCTCTCA